>NW_006921704.1:5681522-5683442 GCF_000298275.1 Orycteropus afer afer | reverse complement strand
TTGTGCATTTTGGGTTATGCTTGATAGCCTATTTATGCCCTATATTATTGTTGTTGTTGTTATGTGCTTTTGAGTCAGACCTGACTCATGGAGACCCCTCCTTGGGTTTCTATCACTACAGAAATAATTTGCCCAACCTTCCTTCCGAGAAGTGGCTGGTGGGTTTGAACTGCCAACCTTCTGGTTAGCAGTCAAGTACTACCACTAATCACTATGCCACCAGAGCTCCCATGCCATATATCAGAGCCCTTAAGTTTGCCCCTAGTTTTTCCCTGAGGAACTTTATAGTTTTATAAGTCACACTTAAGTCTTTGATCCATCTGGAGTTAGTTTTTGTGTATGGTGTGGGGTATAGATCTTGTTTCATTTTTCTCAAATGGATATCCAATTTTGCCAGCACCATTTATGAAACAGACTATCTCTTCCCCACTTAATGTATATTAGCCATTTGTCAAAGATCAGCTGACCATAGGTGAATAGATCTATTTCTGGGTTTTCAGTTCTATTCCTTTGGTCTGTGTGTCTGTCACTGTACAAATACCAGGCAGTTTTGTTTACTGTGGCTGTATAGTAGGTTATGAAATCTGACAGTGTGAGACCTCCTACTTTGTTCTTCTTCTTCAGTATTGCTTTGCTTATATGAGGTTTCTTTCCTTTCCATATAAAGTTAGTGATTGTTTTTTCCATATCCTTAAAGAATGTTGATGGGCTCTAGAGTGGGATTACATTGAATGTATAGATTGCTTTGGGTAGAAATGACATTTTCACAATGTTCAATCTTCCTATTGATGAGCAGAAGAAAAGAAATAATCAAGATTCGAGCAGAAATCAGTGAAACAGAAAATATAGAAGGGCAATAGAAAAAATCAATAGGACCAGAAGTTGGTTTTTTGAAAAGATCAATAAAATTGACAAACCACTGACAAATTTAACAAAGGAAAAGAGGGAGAAGATACAAATAACATGAATAACAAACGAAATGGGTGACATCACAACTATAAAGTTTCTCAAAGAAAAACTGGGGGCAAATTTAGGGGCCCTGATATATGCATGGGAGCTCTGGTAGCATAGTGCCTAAGGCACCTAACTGCTAACCAGAAGGCTGGTGGTTCAAACCCACTCCTCGAAAGAAAGATGAGGCAATCTACTTCCATAGTGATACTGCCTCGGAAACCCCAGGAGGGGTTGCTATGAGTCGGGTCTGACTCGAGGGCACATAACAACAACAACAACATCGATGAGCATGGTGGATACTTCCACTTATGTAGATCTCTTATAGTTTCTAGAAGTAGTCCTTTGTAGTTTTCTTTGTACAGGTCATTTTTGTCTCTGGTAAGATTTATTCCCAAGTATTTATTTTTTGGGGAGGTATTTTATAAATGGTATTGATTTCCTATTTCTTTTTCACCAATCTCATTGTTAGTGTAGAAGAATCCAACTGATTTTTGGATATTCATCTTGTATCCTGCCACTATGCTAAATCTCTCAATTACTTCCAATATATTTTTGACTGAGTCTGTTGGGTTTTCTAGGTATAGGATCATATCATCAGCACATAGAGACAATTTCACTTCTTCCTTATCAATTTGGATGCCTTTGATTTTCCCGTTCTTGCCTTATTGCCCTGACTAGGCCTTCCAATATGATGTTGAATAGAAGTGGTGATAGAGGGCATCCTTGTCTAGTTCCTGTTCACAAGGGGAATGATTTCAGTCTCTCTCCATTGAGAATAATGTTGGCTGTTCATTTTGCATAGACACCCTTTATTATGTTGAAACGTGTCCCTTCTATTCCTATTTTGCTGAGAGTTTTGATCAGGAATGAGTGTTGGATTTTATCAGATGCCTTTTCTATGTCGATTGATATGATTATGTGGTTCTTCTCCTTTGTTTTATTTATGTGGTGGATGATGTTGATTGT
>NW_006921704.1:5653719-5681147 GCF_000298275.1 Orycteropus afer afer | reverse complement strand
TTTTTTACGATCTGTTCAATTTCTTTTTTTGTTATGAATCTGTTCAACTCTTCCACCTCAGCTGTGTTAGTTTAGGTAAGTGGTGTGTTTCTAGAAATATGTTCATTTCTTCTGGATTTTCAAATTTGTTGAAGTACAGTTCTTCATCAAACCAAAACCATCTCACTGTTCTTGAGTAGGATCTGCCTTATAGTGACCCCTCTTTGGTTTTCCAAGGTGATATCATTATGGAAGTAGATTACCCAACCTCCTTCTGAGGAGCGGCTAGTCGGTTTGAACCACCAGCCTTTTGATTAGCAGTCAAATGCCTTAGGCACTATGCTGCCAGACCTCCTACAGTTCTTCATAGTATCCTGATATTACCTTTTTTATTTCAGTTGGTTTTGCTGTAATGTTGCCTATTTTGTATCTTATTCATGTTACTTGTATTCTCTCCCTCTTTTCCTTTGTTTTATTTTACAGTGGTTTTGTCAATTTTATTAATCTTTTCAAAAAACCAACTTCTAGCCTTATTTTCTATTGTTTTTCTATTTTCTGTTTCATTGATTTCTGCTCGAATCTTGATTATTTCCTTTCTTCTGGTGACTGTTGGCTTTTCTTGCTCTTCTTTTTCTAACTGATGGAGATGTACTTTTAAAATGTTGATTCAGCTCTTTCTTCTTTTTTGATGTGTGCATTTATTGCTATAAAGTGACCTCTGATCACTGCTTTTGATGTGTCCCAAAGATTTTTGTATGTTGTGTTTTCATTCTCATTTGACTCATGGAATTTTTTAATTTCATTTTTTTTTTAATTTCTTCTAACCCAGTCATTTTTGAGGAAGAGGTGGTTCAGTTTCCATGTGTTAGCTCTTTTTCTGTTGATCTTCCTATTGTTGATTTCTAATTTGACAGCATTTGATCTGAAAAGATGCTTTGCAGTATTTCAATGTTTTCAAATTTATTAAGGCTTGCTTTATGGCCTAACATATGGTTTATCCTGGCGAACGTTCCATATGCATGGGAAAATAATATATATTGTGCCGTTGTTGGGTGAAATGCTCTGTAGATGTCTACAAGGTCAAGTTGGTGAATTGTATTGTTTAACTTTTCTGCATCTTTGTTGAGTTTCTTTCCAGTTGTTCTATCTTTCATTGAAAGTCGTGTATTAAAGTCTCCCACTATGACTGTGGAGTTATCTATTTGCCTTTTCAACTCTTTTAAAGTCTGATTTATGCATTTTGGGGCTCTTTCATTGGGTTCATGGATATTTGTTATGGTTATTGCTTCTTGTTCAATTGAGCCTTTAATAAAAATATAATGTCCTTCCTTGTCTCATGTGGTGGTTTTTGTCTTAAAATCAATTTTATCGTAATTAACGTTGCCACTCCTGCTTGTTTTTGGTTGCTGGGAGCTCTGGTAGCGTAGCCTAAGGCATTTGGCTGCTAACCAGAAGGCTGGTGGTTCAAACCCACCAGCCACTCCTTGGAAGGAGGATGGGGAACTCTATTTCCATAGTGACACTGCCTCAGAAACCCAAGGAGGGGTTACTATGAGTCGGGTATGACTCAAAGGCACATAACAACAACAACATTGGCTTGATACATCTTTTTCCAACATTTGATTTTTAGTCTATTTTTGTCTTTGTCTCTAAGGTGTGTTTCTTGTAGAGAACATATTGTTGGTTTATGTATTCTTGTCCAGTCTGCAACTATCCATCTCTTGAATGGTGCGTTTAATCCATTGACATTCAGTGTAATTATTGACAAGTATGAATTCGTTGCCATCATTTTGTTATGTGTTTTTTTCATGGTGTTCCTGATTTTTTTTTTCCATATAATTTTCTGTGCTGAGTTCTTTATGTCTATGAATCATGTTATCATTTCCTTTGTTGCTTCTGTTTTAATATTTGCTATATATTTGTGCTTGTCCTCTTTTTTATTGTGATGTGAAGGTTTGTCATTTTTCTTTGAGGTTGCCATGTGATTTATAATTTTCTCCCCCAGTTTAGAACACTCCATTCTACCTTGCAACTCTCTTGACTTCCTCACTGTTTAGAAGTTTTCTAACTATACTATTTTTTTCCTGTTTGTAGTTGTCCTCTTTTGCTAATTGATGTCTGGTTCTGTGTTTACAATCTTATAAGCTTATTTTACTTTGGAAACTTCTATAGTTGTATTGGTTTCTGGGTTATATCATCTTTTATCATCTTGTATATTAATTGTTGTTTGGTATTATTGGTTCTATGTTCAAAGGACTCCCTTTAGTATCTCTTGTAAGGTTGCTCTGGTTTTAACAAATTCCTTTAATTTCTGCTTAACTGGAAATTTAATTTCACCATCACATTTGAGGGACAGTTTTGTCAGATGTATAATTCTTGGTTGGAATTTTTTCTTTTTCAGGGTTTTATATATACCATTCCATTGCCTTCTCACTTGCATGGTTTCTGCTGAGAAATAAAAGTTTATTCTTATTGGTTGTCCTTTGTAGGTAACTTTTCATTTTTCCTGTGCTGCTTTCAGGACTCTTTCTTTTTCTTTGGTTTTGATGAGTTTGATGATGATATGTCTTGGTGATTTTCTTTTGGGGTCTGTCCTATTTGGGGTTCATTGGACTTCCTGAATGGATATATTCTCATCTTTCATTATATCAGCGAAGTTCTCTTATAACAAACGTTGGACAATTTTCTCAGTGGTTTTATTTTTCTCTTCCTGTTCTGGAATTCCGATTACCTGTAGGTTATTCCTTTTGATGATATTCCACATGAACCTTTGGCTTTCTTCATTTTGTTTTGATCTTTTTTTCTGATTGATCCCTTTCAAAAAAAGTAAGGTATTTGTCTTCAATCTCATTAATTCTGTCTTCCATTGAGTCGGTTCTACTTCTTTGCCCTTTCAATATGTTATCTACTTCTGAAAATTTACTATTAATCTTCTGGATTTCAATCTGTAGATTTTGTATCATTTCTAATTTTTCATTTATTTTGTTATTTTCTTCTTGTATTTCCTTCCAAAGTTGTTCTAGGATTTTGTCTGTATTTTCCTTAATTCTGTCAGTGTATTCCTTGATCTGTCTCTCAATCCTTTGAAGATACCTAAATATAATTCTTTTCATTTCCTTATCCAGGAGTTCCAATGCTGCTGCTTCTTCGGGGATGTGTTCTGGGTCCATATCCTCCTCCCTTGTTTCTACCACTTTATCTTGCTTCTTTGTGTGAACTGTGATGGCCTGTTGTCTCCGAGACATTGTTACATTGTTGTATTTAGATCACTGTTAACTGTTTGTGAAGAGCAGGTAAAGATGAGTCAAGCTTTTCTTCATGGTCGTTTCTTGTTGTACAGTTGGTGGAGAAGAAAGTGGTGGCTCTCACTCAGTAAGTGAAGCTGCAGGAGGTGTGGATGTAGTAGTGTCATATGGGCACTGTTGCTGTCTCCCACTCAGTTAAACAAAAACAACAATTGGATAACCATCAAAAGGTAAAAGCAAGCAGACAAAAAACACAGCATGTAAACATACCAGAATGATCACCAAAAAAAGAAAATAAAGTTAAAAACAAAACCCCACAAAATCTGGGGACAAGGCAGTAAGAGCAAAAAAGGTAGAGTAGGAGAATAATGAAGAAAAACTGGGAAAAATGCCAAAAGAAAAACAAGGAATGGGGTTAACCATGAGAAAGAAAAAAATGGGAACCAGGAACAGGGAAGAGAGAAAAAACTGAAAACTAGAACCAGGGAAGAGAAGAATAAACAATAATAAAAAGGACAATAATAATAATAATTTTAAAACAGATAAAAACAAACTAAAAGAAATGGAAAAAAATCTGGGCAGGCCAGGGCAGGGCATCCAGGTTCCATCCAAGCACACTGACTGGGATGGAATTCCTGCCAACCCAGAAGCTGGATGGGTATGAGGGATAGCTGCACCTCCATTCACCAAGAAGGTTTTGGGTATAAGAGTAACAGGGAATATTGCACCTTTCCAGTTGTTAGTGTCCTGAATGTCCTTGTGGTTCCCAGCAAGTGGAGCCTATTCTTAAGTCCCTGGAATCTGGGAGAACACTGTCGCTTTCAATATCCAAAATGGTCCAACTGCTTGTAAGCATTGAAAATGGCTGCACAATCTGGACAGGCAAAAGTCCACAGCTCAGCCCACCTTCCTCTTCACTGTTTCCCCTTTATTTCACTAGCTACCAGAGCAGTTCTCCATGTAGCCCGTGGCTAGAAGGGCCGATTTTTAGGTTAATTCTTAAGTCTTAACACCACTTGGCAATATCCAAGCTGTCTGTGCTGTCAGGATTGCTGACAGATCGCAGCACCATGTCTCCCTTTTTGGTATTTTCATGCAGGTTTATCTATTAAGTTTAGTCCACTTCTATATCCTCCCTTCAAAGCTCAGGGCTGCATCATTATCTTCTGTTTCTGTATTAATTGGTCCCCCTTGTCTTTGTTGAAGAGGGTCTGTGCAGTCTGTCTGCCTATTCCGCCTTCTTACCAGAACCCCTGGATGATATTCTTGATGTTATCCTACAACTAGTCTGGTCTTTGGTCATGGGTGTTCAGTGTGTCAAATCTTTTTTTCAGATGGTCTCTAAATTCAGGTGGAATATAATCAAGGTCATATTCTGACTTTTATGAACTTGTTTTAATTTCCTTCAGCTCTAACTTGAACTTGCATATGAGCAGTTGATGGTCTGTTCCACAGTCAACTCCCAGCCCTGTTTTGACTGATGATATTGATTTTCTCCATTACCTCTTTCCACACATGTAGTTGATTTGATTCCTGTGTTCCATCTGGCAAGGTCCACATATGTAGTCACTCTATGTTGTCGAAGAAAGGTATTTGCAATGATAAGTCATTGGTCTTACAAAATCCTATCATGCGATCTCTGGCATTGTTTTTATTACTAATGCATGTTTTTCAAACACTCATGACTCTTCTTTGTTTCCGGCTTTCACATTCCACTCACCAGTAATTATGAATGCATCTTGATTGCATGTTTGATCAACTCCTGACTGCAGAAGTTGGTAAAAAGAAATCTTCAATTTCTTCATCTGTGGCTTGTGTGGTCAGTGCATAAATCTGAGTAATAGTATTAACTGATCTTCTTTGTTGGCATATGGATATTATCCTGTCACTGACAATGTTGTACTTCAGGACAGATCTTGAAATGTTCTTTTTGGTGATGAATATGACACCATTCATCTTCAATCTGTCATTCCTGGCATAGTGGACCACATGATTGAATGACTGAAAATGGCCAATACCAGTCCATTACAACTCAGTAGTGCCTAGGATATCTACCTTTATATATTTCAGTTCATTTTTGAGCACTTCCAATTTTTCTAGATTCAAACTTCATATATTCCATGTTCCACATATTAGTAGATGTCTGTAGTTGTTTCTTCCCATTTTCAGTAGTGACCCATCAGCAAACGAAGGTCCCAATAATTTTACTCTATTCACATCATTAAGCTTGACTCTACTTTGAGGAGGCAGCTCTTCACAGTCATATTTTGAATGCCTTCTAACCTGAGGAGCTCATCTGGTTCTATATCAGACAATGTTTCACTACTATTCATAAAGTCCCAGTAATATATCAGACAGTGTTTTACTGTTTTTCATAAGATTTTCAGTGGCCATTTTCTTTCAGAAATGAAAAAATGCCCTATCTGTCTTAGTCTGGAAGCTCTGATGAAACCTTTCTATCATGGGTGACCCTGCTGGTATTTGAAATAACAATGGCATAGCTTCCAGCCTCATAGCAACATGCAAGTCGACACAGTACAACAAACTGACTGAGGAGTACTGGATTGTCAACAAGATCAACTTCAATTCACCTTTTGGGTTCATTAGGGATATATCTTTGGCTGGTGTTTTGGTTCTCTAGTGCTGTTCTAGTAGAAAATACCACAAATGTATGGCTTTAACAAACAGGATGTTTTTCTCTTACAATGTAGGGGGCTAGAATTCTGAGTTCAACGTGCCAGTTCTAGGCACTAGGTAAAGACCCTTTGTACTTGGGCTTCAGCTCCACCTCCACCTCCTCCTCCTCCTGGCCCACTAGAGTTGGAGGCATGTCTTAACTCAGGCAGATGCTGGGTGCCAAGATTGACAAACCCAAGGTCAACAAGTGAAATGGTACAGTCCCAAAATTGTCAGGCCACTCAGCAAGCCAGTTGTTCAAGTCCAGAAACAGTTTCAAGATCAGCAGACAACATGGCAGGCCACTGAGATAAAGACTTGGCTAAATTCAGGAACCAGAGACCTTTCTCAAAGCTGCTTCTTATATACTAGAAGCAGACCACACCCCTAAGGCAACTACTCAGCTGCTCACAGCTAATTCCACCATGGATTTGTTTACTGGTCTCATTATGGGACCACTCAAAACCAGGCCCAGCCAAGTTGACACAGATCCTTAACTACCACAGCTGGGTTCTCTACTGAAACAAAACCTGTGAAACATATATATATATAGATATATATAGAGAGATTTATCTCAAGGACATGGCTCATGTAGTTTTGGAGGCTGGCAAGACCCAAATCCATGGCTCAAGTATCAGGCTGGAGGCTTATCCTGACTCATGTGGTTACATTGACTTAAGAACTCACAATTGGCAGGTCAGAAAACAGGCTGTTGGCTCACAGGACTATGGAAGCTGGCAAATCCCAGAATCAGCAGTTCAGATGACAGGCTGCTAGGTCAAGTCCCCAAAACTACAGGTCAGTAATGACCAGCCAGATTCAGGGTCCAGAGCAAGGAAGAGTCTGCTAGAGTACACACACACACATACACACAAACACATATATTGCATGCAGGTCACACCCAAAGTAAACTCTACTTATTTCATAGTAAGGGTATAATTTGAATAAGGGTGAAATTATGAGAAAGTGTGACTTGAGTCAAGCACATTTTGTAAGGCTGTGATTCATGATACGTTAATCCTGCTTCACTAACGTATAGAGGTTAGGATTTCCAACACATGAAGTGGAGGATAAACATGTAATATCACAAAGTGGAGAATAATTACATCAGATCACAAAATAGGGGAAAAAACATAATACTGGGAATAATACTGGGCTAGTCAAGATGACACATAAATTAATGATGATAGTATAATTTAAACAAAATTGAAATTATTGGCCATGAGAGTTTTATTTCACATGTGCTAAACTAATGTTATTCCAAATTTTCCTGTCCTCATTTTGGAACTGACTTTTGGGCCCACTTAATTTGACATTTTTGGCACATTAAACCAGAACCTGGCTTGGAAAGACACAGAAACTACATTGGCAAATGATCTGTCAAGTGACCCATGAACAAAAGTGAGATTGTGTTGCCCTTTGAAATAAACCTATTTGAATTTTATTATCTCCAGAGCACCTTGTGTCTCTAATCTTGTGAAAGGTTAGAATTCTATCCATCAGAGCAAGATTAGAGTGCTGGCTGATGTCTGCTCTTGATGATAACTGAACACAGCAGTTGGAGCTGGAAGGAGATTCATTACCACCAACAGTTCAAAATGAGAGGGGGAAATGAGCACCAAGGGAGTCACATCTCCAACATAAGCCATCTATTCCCAGGTCAGAGTATTTAAAACAAAACAAAACAAAAAATAAAGGACTGCTGTGTTGGTGATGTACTACAGGGGCCTTTAAATAAGCCCCTCATAAGACAGAGCTGTCTTAAGACACCCTTTGTATAGATTACTGATTTCCTATACACAGATACTTTATTGAAAAGCATGACTCTTTCTTTTGGGAAGATTCTATGACACACATCAGAGAAAAAGTAATAACAATATAATATCACTACATAACATATGGCTGATAACCTTTAACAAAAATAAAACATCCACTAAAATGTGAAATAAAGAAACTGTGGTTTGAATAAAATAAATAACAAAACTCAACAGAATATATTTTCAGGAACTCTGGAGGCACAGTAGTTAGGGCATTTAGCAGCTAACCCAAATGTCAGTGGTTCAAACCCACAAGCTGTTCTGTGGGAGAAAGATGAGGCAGTCTGCTTCCATAAAGATTTACAGCCTTGGAAATCTTATGGGGGCATTTCTACTCTGTCCTATAGGGTCACTATGGTGTAGTAAATTACACAGTATTTGTAGTCTTTGTTACTCCCACTGTATTACTGGGCAGAACCATGCAATTTGAACTCCTGATTGTTAAAGTTATCCACCTAGGGTATTTTCTGTTGGAGCAGCATGAAGTAATCTTCTGGGAAATTCACTCTCTTACAGGTGTGTAGAATTATAATGTTGGGATTGGTTGGTTTTGGCACTCTGCCAGGCTCAAAATGAGCCCTTCTAGAGGCATAAGGAATTTCTGACTGCCAGCTGAGAGAGACATGCTACTGAGAGAGACACACTACTGAGAGAGATGCGCTGCTGAGAGAGACTGCCAACTGAGATAGACTGAGTGTGTTCCTGAACTTGAAATGTAGCCTGTTGCCTCCCTAATAAACCCCATAATCCCTGAGTTCTGTGTGGCCACTGCAGTGAATTATCAAACCCAGCAGAGAGGTGGTTGGTGCCATGGGAGGGACAGTTGGTGTCTAGATTGGCAAGAGGGCTAGAGGGTGGTGGCATGTATGGCCTCATAGGAACAGGCCTTGGGCTGCTGCTGAGGATTCTGGCTTCCTCTTGTGGCATTGAAGAAGGTCAGAAGATATCGCCTCCCTGCCCCTTTTACAGTTACTGAGTCAGAATTGACTCAATGGCAGTAGATTTTTTTTTAATTTAATATCTTTTCAAGGGAAGGGACTTCTAAATATGATCTTTATTATTCAGAAACTTAAATATAAACAATTTGAAATTTATTTGTAAGTTTAAAATACAGCACTAAAGTGAAATGGTTGCCCCTTGTTTAGGATTTAATATGATTTTAACATCATGAAAAATCTGACATATTCAACACTAGAATTTTATAGAAAATGTTGGCCCTGGATAATTGATACTTTATAAAATGTTAAAAAAAAATGTTTGTTTGTTTTTTTAATTGCATTTCAAATGTAAGGAATCTAAGAGACTTAGTGGTTAAAATGCTGAACTGCTGACTGAAAAGTTGGCAGTTTCAAACCACGAGGCACTCCACAGGAGAAAGATGTGGCAGTCTGCTTCCTTAAAGATTGTTGTTGTTGTTAGGTGCCATTGAGTTGGCTCCAACACATAGAGACCCTATGAACAACAGAATAAAGCAACAACCAATCATGTGCCAATCTCACAGTCTTTGCTATGCTTGATTCCATTGTCACAGCCACTGTGTCACTCCATCTTGTTGAGAGTCTTCCCCTTTCTTGCTGACCCTTTACTTTACCAAGCATGATATCCTTCTCCAAGACTGGCCCCTTCCGATGGCTCCCTCCTTCTTCCCAGCATGTCTTAGTGTGGAAATTCTGTTGAAACCTGTCCACTATAGATAACCCTGCTGGTATTTGAAATACCAGTGGCATAGTTTCCAGCATCACAGCAACATGCAAGTACAACAAACTGACAGATGAGTGGTGGTCTTAAATATTATAGCCTTAGCAATCCTGTAGGGTAGTTTTACCCTGTCCTATAAGGTCACTGTGAGCTGGAATCAACTTAATGGCAATGAGTTTTGCAATACAAATGATTGATGTAAAAGAAATTGATATGAAGTTAATCAATTTTAAATTTTTCTTTGAGAAGAATCCTGTAAATGACTGGGAAAGCATATTTAATTAATGTTAAGCAAACACAGATCAGTGTTAAATTAATTCATTTGCATTTAAATCTTACACAATAATACTGTAAGGTTCATTATGTACCTACACCACGATATCTATTTTACATTTATTCATCCAAAGCATATAATTACCTTTGAATTGAGACATCTATGATACCAAGTGGGACTTATGTTCATTTTCTTTTGATAGATTTTAGAACTAGAATGATTGCTAAGCCATGGCTTGGAAAGCTGTTCCATCTCCAATTTCTCACCAATAAACTCAAGTATATGGTTACAGTGATGGAGATGGTTTAAAGGTATCTTGAACTTTTTTAGTTTTTTTTTTTTTTCCAGTTATCAAATTGCTTATAGAAACATTGAGAGGAGATAATGCAAATCAAGATTAGCCCAATCCTGATCCCTATAAGGTGAAGGTCAGGCATAACTCCACTCTCCAAACTTTTTACAAATTCTAATGCCAGCCATCCCTCCCACTGCACTCTACTTCTCTTCTGGGTTTGATAATTTGTTGCAGTGGCCATACAGAACTCACAGACTATACTTAGAGTGGTTTATTAAGGAGAGGGTACAACCCCAGATCAGAATCAACAGGCTACAAATCAGAAAATTCTAAAACTCCCTCAAATTATAGATTATAAATCAGGAAGCATGGAGGCAAATTCACCCTTTTTCAGTTCAGGACTGCTCTCTCAATCTCTTGACTTTACAGCCCCCTGAGGACAGGCTCCTCTCAGCCCCCTCGTGACAAACTTTTCTTTGTCTTGCCCTCTGTATCCACTGGCTTTGTCTCTGGGGCCCTTCCAGGCTTGTTGTGGCTGACTCTGCATCTGGGCCCATTCTGGACTCTTGTCTCCATTATTACAGCTCTTGAGAGTGTCCACCTCTTTCAGGAAGGTCTTTGTCTCCTCTTTTGCTCTGTTTCTTCTCTCTGCTTTCTTCTGTCTCCTCTTTATGCTTCTTTCTGCCTCATCCTTCTTCCTTCTGCTTCTGAAACCTCTAAGGAGTTGACTACATATATCTACAACTCCTTGTCAATTTCAAAGTATGACCTCTTCCAGCAGAATACGACAAACTGACCAGTGTCTTTTCTGGTAGGCAACAGATATATCATTTTCATGTGTTGTTGTTGTTATGTCCCGTCGAGTCGGCCCCGACTCATAGCGACCCCTCCTTGGGTTTCCGAGGCAGTATCACTACGGAAGTAGAATTGCCCAACCTTCCTTCTGAGGAGTGGCTGGTGGGTTTGAACCACCAGCCTTCTGGTTAGCAGTCAAGTGCCTTAGCCACTATGCTACAACTCATGTCACTAGCATAGTCTATTGGCCAATCACTGCAAGGTACAAACCAATCATAGGGCAGGCTACAATCTAGGACCAAAAAAAAAAAAAACCACACACACTGAGTTGCTTACAGCTGTATTAGTGTCTTAGGCTGGGTTGTCTAGAGAAGCAAAATCAGTGAAGCTGATTTACACACACACACGGGGAGGGGGAGAGTTTTATCTCAAGGAAATGGTTCATGCAGTTGTTATTGTTAGGTTAGTTTTAAAGGTATCATAAAATAGTAGATCTAAAAGAAAAATCTAACCCTCTCAAATTATAGAAGAGGAAATGTTGGTAGTTGTTAGGTACCTTCAAGTAGGCTCCAACTCATAGCAACCCTATGTACAGCAGAACAAAACACTGCTTGGTCTTATGCCATCCTCACAATCCTCGTTATATTTGAGTTCATTGTTGCAGCCACTGTGTCAATTCATCGTATTGAACATCTTCCCCTTTTTTGCTGACCTCTACTTTACCAAGCATGATATCCTGCTCCAGTGACTGTCCCTTCTGACAACATGACCAAAGTAGACAAGATGAATTCTAGCCATTCTTGCTTCTAAGAAGCATTCTATCTTCACTTCTTCAAGGACAGATTTGCTTGTTTTTCTGCCTTCTTGTTGTTAGGTGCCATCAAGCCATCTCCTATGTTGTGTAATGACCCTATGCACAACAGAATAAAACATTGTCTGGCCCTGCACAGCCTCACAATCCTTGCTATGTTGGAGCCCATCATTGCAGCCACTGTGTTCTTCCAGCAGTCCTTGTTATTTTCAGAATTCTTTGGCAACACTATGATTCAAAAAGCATCAACCCTTCAGTCTTACTTAATCATTGTCCATCTTTCACATAGATGTTGAATATGGCTATTGAAAATACCTTGTCTTGGGTTAGGTGCACCTTATTGTTCAAAGTGACATCTTTGGTCTTTAATACTTTGAAGTCCCTTGGAGAAGATTTGCCCAGTGCACTATGATGTTTCATTTCTTTACTGCTGCTTCCATGGGTGTCGATTGTGGATCCAAGTAAAATGAAAATCTTTGACAACTTCAATCTTTTCTCCATTTATCCTGATGTTGCTTACTGGCCCAGTTGTAAGCATTTTTGTTTTCTATATGTTGAGGTGGTATCCACACTGACAACTGTAGTCTTTGATCTCCCTCAGTAAGTGCTTCAAGTCATTTTCACTTTCAGCAAGCAAGATTGTGCCATCTGTATATCATATGTTGTTAGTAAGACTTTCTCCAATCCTGTTTCCATGTTCTTCTTCATATAGTCCAACTTCCAGGATTATTTGTTCAGTGTACAGATTGCATAAGTATGGTAAAATTATATGATCCTGACGTACACCCTTTCTGATTTTAAACCACGCAGTATCCCTTTGTCCTGTTCAAATGACAGCCTCTTGGTCTAAGTACAGGTTCCTCATGAGCACAATTAAGTGTTCTGGAATTGCCATTCTTCACAATGTTATCCATAATTTTTTGTGATTCACACAGTCAAATGCCTTTGCATAGTTAATAAAATGCAGGTAAACATCTTTCTGGTATTCTTTGCTTTGAGCCAAGATCCATTTGACATCAGCAATATTATTCTTCAATTCACATTCTTTTCTAAATCCAGCTTGAATTTCTAGAAGTTCCCTGTCAATATACTGCTGCAAATGTTTTTAAATTATCATCAGCAAAATTTTACTTACATGTGATATTAATAATATTCAAAAGTTTCCACATTCTGTTGTTTTTACCTTTCTTTGAAATGGTCAGAAATAAGAATTTCTTCCAGTCAGTTGGCCAGGTAGCTGTCCTCCACATTTCTTGGCATAAATGAATAAGCACCTCCAGCACTGCATGCTTTTGTTGAAATATCTCAGTGGGTTTTCTATCAATTCCTGAAGACTTGTTTTTTGCCAATTCCTTCCCAGTCTGTCTAAGTCTTGAAGCTCCACTGAACCTGTTCACCATGAATGACCCTGCTGGTACTTGAAATACTAGTGGCATAGTTTCCAGACTCACAGCAACCACAAGCTACCGTAGTACGACAAACTGACATGAGTGGTCGAATGCAGTTGTAGAGGCTGACAAGTCCCTTGTCTGTGGGTCAAGTGTCAGACTGGAGGCTTCTCCTGATTCATGTAGCTGATGAATCCAAGATTGACAGGCAGTAAGATAAGCCACTAGCTCACATCCAAAGAAATGGAGGTCTGATGTTGACAGTGATCTCCTGAATTGATAGAATCAGTAAATAATTAAACACCATTGTTAATTGTTATATATGGCAGCCCATGCCAAAGACAAAAGGTCAATTTTAAATTACACTGCCTCTATGCAAAAAAGGTAAATACTCAGATGCTAACCAAAAGGTTGATGATCCAAACCCATGTATGGTAAAATGACTTCCTTTATGTGGCCTTTTGCCTTGATATTTTAGAAAAATAGCTTGAGAGATTTTTCCCCTAAACTCCTAGTTACGTTTGTCCCAGAGGGTTTGTTATTTTTGTCCAAGTTTATTAACATTTCCTGGGTGTAATGTTTAAAGTCGTGTGTCAACTTGGCTAGGCCATGATTCTCAGTGGTTTAGTATATTTTATTTGTTGTTTTTAGGTGCTGTCGAGTCGTCTCCGACTCCTAGTGACCCTATGCACAGTACACTCATATAGCATAGTCCCTAAGACATTTGACTGCTAACCAGAAGGCTGACGGTTCAAACCCACCAGCCACTCCTCAAAAGGAAGGTTGGACAATCTACTTCTGTAGTAATACCATCTCGGAAACCCAAGGAGGGGTCTCTATGAGTTGGGTTCGACTTGACAGCAGTAAGTTTGTTTTTTTTGTTTTGGGTATTTTTAAAAGCATATGTTAAAATACCAATCTGCAGATGTCCTTATTGTCAGTAAATAATTACCTAACTTTACATTGGACCATTATTTTATAGTAAGCATGTTGTGCCTTAGAGACTACTTTTCTATTTTTATTAATTAAATCCTTTTTACTAATCAGCATGAACCCACTAGATTGAGTCAAGAGACCCAAATTCTATTCTCTGCTATTTTGTTGATACATTCTGTGATTCTGAGTAAATTTTTTGTTTGTTATCTGTTCTGTCAGTGCTTTTGTATTGTCTCTTTTTGCCTTAATTCTTTGACTTCCCTTTGTGGGTTTATCAGAAATAATCATTTTCTGATATATTTTTAAATAGGTATTTCCTCTATCATTGAGCATCATTTTTATATTGTTCTAAAGATTTCTTATGTTAAAATAATGTTTATTAATTTTTTTTTCAATTATGGTGGCCACTGTATGAATTTTAGAAAATTGGTCAATGTACAGGGAATAAAATATCAATCAACTATAACCTTAAAACCCATTGTAAACATATTTTTATATTTTCTTTTCATTTTTCTGGGTGTATATACAAATATTACTTATAAAATTAGGGTCATGCTGGATCATAGTTCTGTTTCTGTATTCTCTACCTTAGCATTTTCTTATATCATCATGTTTTATGTTAAAGGTAGATTTCCTCATGAATCTGGTGAAGCCATGTTTCAGGACTCTCTGCTTTATTAGGCCTTTTCTTAGACCCTGTACATAACTTTATAATTTTGTATTTAAAATTTTGTATTATTTTTAATTATTATTATTATTCAAGTGGACTCCTCTAATTTCATAAGCCTCAATTCTCAACCTGGGTCTGCCCTTGGAGGCACTAACCCAAAACCAAACAAAATCCACTGCCATCATGTTGATTCTGACATTCTAACATGCATTCTGTGATTCTGAGTAGTGACCTTTTAGGACAGAGTAGAACTGCCCCATAGGGTTTCCAAGGCTGTAGATCTTTACAGAAGCCAACTGTCTCATCTTTCTTCTACAGAGCATCTTGTGAGTTCGAACCACCAACCTTTGGCTTAACAGTCAAATTCTTTAACCACTATGCCACCAGAGCTCCTTGGGGGAGCTGAAACCAAACTCACTGTCATCTAGTTGATTCTGACTCATAGTAACCCCCATTGGGTTTCTGAGGTGGTAAATCTTTACAGAAGTTGACTGCCCAGTCTTCCTTCTGCAGAGCAGCTGGTGGGTTTGAACTGCCAACTTTCTGGTTAGCAGTCAAGTGGGTTAGGCACTACACCACACTAAAGCTTGGTTAATAGTAAGGACCCTGAAACCAGACTGCCTGGGTTTGTACTCCCCGCTCCATCTCCTATTCACTTCATTATCTTGGCATGCTGCTTAACTTTGTCTGTGCTTCTGTTTACGCAAGCATTACATGAGGGAATAACAGTAATAGTGTGAAACTATAAGGGTCAGAACTTGACTAGCTGCCTTGTTTTTCTGGGTCTCATAAGTTTTCCACTTTTAACAGGTTGCAGTCTTACCATTTTTTTATTGCTTTCTATTTGTGGGAAATATTTGAGTGTTCCTTCCCATACAGTTTGCCTTACACAGGGTATCTTCCTCTACCTGAAGAACCACCATGATGCATTGATGAAAATGAAAGTGCTGGAGAACAGGGAAGCTGCAATGATTTTAGTCTTGGTTGTACATTGTGATAACTTGGGGAACATAAAGATGTACTGATATCTGGGTCTACACCCCAGAGGTTGTGATTTAATTCGTCTTGGATGCAACCTTTGCATCAGAATTTTTAGAGCCACAAAAGTGATCTCAGTGTGCACACACTGAATTATATGACTAGAAGAGAAACTCACTGCCACTGAGTCGATTTTGACTCATAGTGACCCCCACTGGGGTTTCTGAAGCTGTAAATCTTTATGGAAGTAGATGACCCCATCTTCCTTCCATGGAGAAGCTGGTGGGTTTGAACCACTGGCCTTCTGGTTAGCAGCCAAGTGCCTTAACCACTACATCACCAGAGCTCCACCAAAAGAGAAGGGGAAGTAAAGTAAATTCCCTTTGGTTGTTGCTGCTCACTCTCTTTGTAGCCTGTACAATCTTGTGGCAGAATCACAGATTCTCTATCACTGGCTTTCAATACAAACTAGCCTAGGCCCCAGGTTTCAGAATTCTTCTTCAATGGTGTGGTGCTTGTCATTTTTCTACAAGATGGCTCAATAAGGAGTTGGCTGAACAAGGAATGGAAGTTAGGAAATGAACTAAGTTTGAGAACAGAACAATATATATTACTATCTTTTCCAATTTAGAAATCTAATTGAGTCTAGGGGAAAAAAAGTTGGAGGTGATTTAAAGTACCTTTGAGTTCAGTTCAAAGTCCTAGAGTGGTACAAACAATTAATATTCTCTGAAGGTTGGATGTTCAAGTCCACCCAGAGAAAAGGCCTGGCAATCTTCTGAAAAATCAGCCATTAAAAACCCTATGGAGCACAGTGACACTCTGGCACACATGGGGTCACTAGAAGTAGAAATCAATTTGATGGCAACTGGCTTTCTGATTAGTTCACTTCTATATGTTAGGGGCATAATGGGTTAACTAAGTATATGTTAGGATGCATCCAAAGCTGTGGTTAATGTCATTGGTGAAAGAAAAATGGAAGAGGATTGTGGGCAGGCTCAGAAGGAACATTGTCTGTAGTCCAAATTTAAGGTTCTATGCAATGAAGTAAGTGAGTTTTGAAAGCATTTCAGCTTCTAATCTGATATGCAGGGTTTAGGGTGAGGTGGTATCATAGTCTGCAGGTTCAAATGTTTGCTTTTGGCAGCAACTCTCAGCAAATTTCTAACATAATTCATGATTCTGGGAATTAATAGCTTATCAATACCACCTTGTGAACATAAATGGCCTAATCAGTCTCTCTTATTTTAAAAAAATACCTTCAGGAGAAATAACCTACCAAAAAGTAAAACATTTATCACTAGAATGTGTAAAGGATCACTAAGTATAGGAAAAGTCTAACCTTGTGAAATGTGAAATCAAGCCACAATTTCTATAAACTGTTTTATTGCTTCATATATCCCCATACCAGCCAATTACATAGTGCTGCTTTCCAGGTAACTTTGCTGTTAACAGCTGAATTACACATCTGATTACTAAAAATCACTCTCAGCATAGTCTATTCAGCTTACTTTACTTGCATGATATTAAGTTGAAGGACTTTGGTGCAATGTGCTGATTATTTTTAATGAACACTTGTGATTGTTAACTGATGACTTTTCATTAAAAATCTCTTCATGAAAAAGTCCAGTTGATTAGATGCATTGGAAAAAAATTAATTGTGATGTCCAGCTGAGCTGAGTATTTAAAAATCCATTATTACATCATATTGATCTTCTGCATTCATTGGTTAGAGGATTTTTCCAAAATACTTATGTGTTTCCACTTATTTACATCTAATTTATAAGAGTTATCAACATATTTTGGGAATAATATGATAAAATTTTTCTTTGGATTGATATAATGAGTGATTTTCAAACTATGTAATATTTTTTAACAGCAGATGGATTTATAATTTTTTGAAAAGAACATACCCTACATTTGTGGTGAATATTGTGTTTTGTTCCAGGGTATTTGTTAGTTCTTGTAAAGTGTTATAAGAGAGTTTAAATTTTCATTTTTGGAACCAAATCCACTGTCATTGAGTTAATTCTGAATCAACAACCCTATAGCACATTTTAGAACTGCCCCACAGGGTTTCCAAGGCTGTAAATCTTCAGGACCTCAGACTGCCACATCTTTCTCCTGCGGAGAAGTTCATAGATTTGAGCTGCCAGCTTTTGGTTAGTAGTCAAAAGCATTAACCACTACACCAACAGATTCCTTTAGTTATTGGAAGGGACAGTTAAAAAAAGAAATTATAATAAAGATAAGGTTTCTTAACCTGTTTTCAGTTTGTTTGTTTTTTTATTTCTATACTGTCTGTTTTATACTTTGAGAGCTCTGGTGGCATAGTACCTGAGGCATTTGACTGCTAACCAGAAGGTTGGCGATTCAAACCCACCAGCCACTCCTCAGAAGGAAGATAGGGCAATCTACTTCCATAGTGATACCACCTCAGAAACCCAAGTGAGGATCGCTGAGTCGAATCCACTCAACGGCAGTGACATTTTATATGTCAGGGTTACTGAGAGGTTTTATCTTTATGAAATTCTCCTGGGACTCATGAGACCACAACCTTAGAAAAATTTAGTTTCCCACTTTAAAATCTAAAGTCACATACATTTTCCAAATAATTTAACTGATTTAAGAATTTGCTTTTTCCTTTCAATTATTTTGCAGGGCAATATAAGGAGCTCTGGTGGTATAGTAGTTAAGGCATTTGCTAACAAAAAGGTCAGTGATTTGAACCCTGCAGTCACTTCATGAAAGAAAGGTGGGACAGTCTGCTTCCATAAGGATTTACAGCCTTGGAAACCTGATGGGATTGCTGTGAGTCAGAATCAACTTGATAGCAGTGAGTTTGGATTTTTTTTTTTTTTTTTTGGTTTCTCACTGCTATCCAGTAGACTCTCACTCATAGTGACCCCTCCTTGGATTTCCAAGGCTGTATCTCTGCTGAAATAGATTGCCCAACCTTCCTTCCAAGGAGTGGCTGGTGGGTTGAACCTCCAGCCTTCTGGTTAGCAGTCAAATACCTTAGGCACTACATTTCAGGGAAATATATGAAATCAACAGGCTGCTGATTCGTCAGAGTACATTTAACACATAAAATAAAAATAATAGAAGAGAAAGACTTTTATCCTGCTATATATGAGGCACTTAATGGACTAATAATTAAACTGACTTCCTTACTACAAGAATTTAAAGAGTAATATGTTTTATTGATCTTATTTGTTTATAAACATTTCACTTGGGGTTTTGACCCTTTATGTTACGGATGGCAAAATTTTGTTGCTTTTTTGTGTGTGTGTGTCAAAGGGCTTTTTTGGCTTTTGGTAACACATAAAGTATCTTTGGCCTATTCTTGTTGTTGTTTTGTTTCTTTGTTTCTCAAACATTAAAAAAAAAAAAAAGTAAATGCCATTCTTATTTAGGATACAAAGTCACTGATTGGAAGCTAGTGGGCTATATATAGTTTACCAGTCCTTGCTTTAAACTGCCATAATATTTTCTAAAGCATGTTCCCTGGAAGACTTGTTTTAAAGATATCGGATACTGTTACAGGGATGAAAATTCTGTAAGGAAAAGATTCTGGGAGACACTACAAGCAGGTTCTGTACTTGCAATACTTTTGGCGTGTAGAGACATTCTTGTGTGCGTTGAATCCCCATGGGGCATGTGATGTTCAGGTCCATTGAAGATTCTCTTCCTGACTAGGCAAGTGTTCCCAGGAAAACAGATTCAGAACGTCAGAATTTTTAAGTGTGTATATCACTGCAGGAGCCCTGGTGGTGCAGTGTTTAGAGCATTCAGCTGATAACTGGAAGTTCAGTGGTTCGAATCCACTAGCTGCTCTGCAAGATATAGGTGTGACAGTCTGCTTCCATAAAGATTTGCAGCCTTGAAAACCATATGGGGCAATTCAGCTCTGTTAGATAGGGTGTCTATAGTCTGAATTGACACAATGACAATTTGTTTTTTAAATGTACATAATGGCTCTGGTAGCATAGTGCCTAAGGCACTTGACTGCTCACCAGAAGGCTGGCAGTTCAGACCCACCAGCCACTCCTCGGAAGGAAGGTTGGGCAATCCTACTTCCGTAGTGATACTGCCTCGGAAACCCGAGGAGGGGTCGCTATGAGTCGGGGCCGACTCGACGGCAAACAGCAACAACAACAACAATAATCTCTATAGGCAATTGTAATCATGATCAACACTTGTAAATAATACCTTTCATTTGAACTTCATTTTGAAAACAGAAAGGGATGTACTTAATTTTTTTTTTTTTTTTTTTTTTTAATACATGTGTCATCAGCTTTCTTTTCCATCTTCTATAACTTTGTCTTTTCATTGAGATCACTAAGCAAAATTGGGGCTCCATTCCTATGAGCCTCTCTGATTAAAACAAACAATATAGTTATACATTTTCTTTAAGTACTCTCCTATTTCCTTTAAAGAATACCTAGAACAGAGCTTAATTACCAGAGTGGTACAAGATTTAAATACTGAGTTCCTTCTTTTAAGTATGATGATATTTATGAAAATATTATTTTCAAGAATATGTTAATGTATTCACCAATATGTATATTTGTAGGACAGATCTATACAGTGAAACCTGTGAGAGCCAGAATTTGACAGGACCACCTTGTTTAACTAGGCCTCATGAATTTTCCACCTTTGACAGGGTGTAGTCTTTTCTATTACTTTTTTTAGTAGAAGGTATTTGTTTTCCTTCTCTGACAGGTTTCTACCTAGCATGCATTTTGGCTTTTGCAGATTTTACTATACATATACATATGCCATCATAAAATCACATACATGTATTTTACTCTATGAGTTACATTTTTTGGACAAGTATTTATAACATTCTCTTTTGTACCAGTCATAGTTTGAGTCATTGTAGCTATAATCCCAGGTTCTGTGACAGATATTTTTCTAGTGGAAGCCACTCTTTGAAGAAAAGATGCAAACCCTAGAGATTTGAACATGCTACGTAATCTACATCAAATAATTAGTATTAGTGGGAAAAAATAATCACATATGAAAATTATTTCTATAAATATTTTATATTTGACTTAAGAATGCATTATGCAATTTATATTTAAATATGATTATACTCAGTGTTCTTTGAGTTTATAATATTTCCCATTAATTATTCAAATTGCAGTATGATAATTTGACTTAAGATGAAGTGCAAAGCCACCCAGCTATCCTGGTCTTTTTAAGAACTCTTCCTTAACAGCTTTGGAACTCTGGGTTCCAGGCTAGTCCAATGGTCTAGGAAAACGTGCTTAACATTTTGTATCCTCAATCTCCTCATCTGTGAAATAGTTATACTAAATATCTGATTTGCATACAGTGTATATATAATGCCCCTAACAGTATCTGACACTGTTATTAGGTGCTATTCTCTAGTTATGCTTGATATTATCATCATCCATTGTTTTAAATTCATTTTTAGTCTTCATTTCAGGTTTGGTACCTTTACTTACCTCCTAAGATGTGAAAGAGACAAATGTAAATGATGAAGATAATCCATTGCCATTTTGTTTATATTTTAATTAAGGTTTGTTGGCTATTTTTGTTTTTATTTTGTTTTGTTTTTTACCTCAGTTACTTAAGGGGCAGAAATTTGCTTATAACTTTTCCCCAAAGAGAAAAGATATGAATTTCTACTATTAGATCATTTTGAAACTTTTGAACTTTTGTTTTGAACTTTTTAAACTTTTATTAATTTCTGGGATGAATTGACTGAATAAATCATAATACTCAGTATAATATGCTTTAATCAATGACTACCTACACATACACACAGAGCAAGAAATTATGAACTAGGAGATAAGAAATAGAACATCACAAATAAATTTTTGCTCCTAGCAAAATTGTCTTAGTAATTATGAACTGAGATATTTTTATTTTTGAATACATTTGTTTTCTAAAGTAACTATATTTAATATAATACATTTATTTTCTAAAATAACTATATTTAATTTAATAATTAAACCATTATTTGTTCAAAAGTGTCTATGACTAATAAATAGAAAAGGACAAGTGGTTTAAAAGAAAACTGAGACAATATAGTGGGATATCTATTCAAAACAGTTCTTCTCTTTCTCATACATAATTTAGTTTTTAACCTGTACTCAAAAGAAAGAAAAGATGGCATAGTCTTATTCATTATGAACAATAACAGAAACAAAACAAAGCTCCAAACTAGATTTATTCAATGCAAAGATTAACTATGCGAGACTCCAAAGTGATTTGGGAGTTAACTCAGATGGCTTTGCTGGCCTTTATTTGAATGATGTGTGTGACTGCATACGAATGGACTCAGCTTGCTCAGGTCATGGACTGTGAAGTCCAGGCTTGGCAGGTCCAGCAGCTGCAATTACACTAAGCAAAGCATGGCAAAGGACAGGCAGGGCTATTTGGAGAAGTCAAGGTCTGGCAAGGCAGTATTGAAAACCAACATGTTTTTGAACAAAGTCTACAAGATATTTTATATACAGATGCACATAAACTTTGGGCATAGGAGGATATGGACGTGTGTGTGTGTGTGTGTGTGTGTGTATCTATATGAGGCAGGGCAGGCAAAGTAATTATGTACTTTTCTAAGAGGTGGTTTGTAACCTTTCCCTCCCTTCTAAGTGAGATCATAAAGTCATAACCAACAGGAGTTCAGACCAGATGGAGCTGATCATCTCCATCCTTAAATCTATTCATTCACTCACCATTCACCATTTTGAGAGGCTCTATTATGTGGCAGGCACCATGCATGGAAATGGCAATATTGACAACCAAAAATCTTACCTGTGAATATAACTGTATTTTCATCCATTTAAAACACAGGTACTTAAAATTATGTTATAAATAAATTGTAGGATTTATGAGGTCTAGAAGCAGGCTGGCATTTTCTCAAAATATCATGATGTTCTATTTGTAGACCTTTCATATTAACAGTATAATGGTGGCTTTCAGTGAAAGGGTTACAGTTAAGGGGATCTCCCAGGGAGTAAGAAAAAATTGACCATTTGAGGACCATGTTTTCTCTCCATCAATAAGCCCCACCCTCAAAGTCTAACATAGCAGGGAGTAAAGCACTGTGACTTTTTCTTTGCTTATGCTCTTGATTAATTCAGCATTTTACTGATCATATCAGGTTATTATATAAACAAGGAGAATTATGAAAGGAGATATGATCATATAAGATGTACCTGAAAGCTGGCAGATGTGTGCAAAATCAGCAAGGACATTCCTACTCCTTTGACCTTGAAAAAGGCATGGAATGGGGAATAGTGGGTGATAGATTTATTGTGTTTCTATTAAATATAGCCCTTTTATGATGTCAGCTTTTAAAATCATTTTATCCTCCATGTCAGCTCCTCCTCTGGATCTTTCTTCAGTTAAAATTTACGTCTTGAGGTGGCTGAATTGTTTTAGCTCGCTTGGGCATAAGTGTACAGTGTTGAAAGAGATTATGAGAAACACTTACATACATACTTACATACTTGTGTGTGTCCTTGTGTGCCATATATGTGTGTAAATTTCTGTGTGTAGGGGAGCAAACTTAGCATTCCTGCTTTCCTGAACAAGTGCTATTTCTAATAATGAATAGAGGTAATAGACTAATAACATATGATTGTCACTCAGACTAATAACCAATGATTGTCACTCACTGGGTTCTAGGATTACATGGATTCACAGCATCCTGAATCATTTGATTAAATGAGCTTTCTGTGAGGAGTACTTTAGAATACAGGTAGTCCCTGACTTACAACGTATTCGACTTACAACAAACCACACTTACAATCATCTGTTGTTATTTGATACATCTTACTGTTAGTAATATGTACTACATACAATGTTGCAGTGTTTATTTCCTGATACCATCATATCAATAAGTTTATATTAAATGATTCCAACCCCTAAAGACTAAGATTGAATTTATAAAGATACTAATAATAAAAGCCAATAATAATGAAAACAAAAAGAAAAAAGAAATATTTGTCAGAAGCAGCCTACACCAGAACCAATTTATGATGAAGTCACTGGAATGGAACCCCATTGTAAGTCAGGGACTACTTGTAATAAAATATTTCAATACCAAGGGAAATGCTATACACTGTTAAATCCAGTCTTCATGTCCAATCCACCATGTTTATTGAACATGTTTATTCATAGCAGTATTAATGAGACAACATTTCCAGCTTGAATGGGAGAAGCATTTTGTTTTTGCAATTTCATGTGGTCTACAAGTTGCTTCAACCTTTAGGCAAACTTTTCCCCTCTTTATTGTGTTTCCCTTTGGCCCTGTTGCTATCTTTTACTTTTATCCCTTCATTTTGGAGGCCTCATTTGAGGCCCTTCTCAGATAACTTTAGGGCACTTCTTGGTTCCTAGGAGTACATTCTTGCCCCTTCAGAGGCCTCTCCAAGCTATCAGGCAGCATTGCATAAGCCTTCCTTTTGCTTTTGGAACAGTGGTTTTTATCTACAAGATTTTTCTCCCACTTGAGGCAATCTGCCCTGCAGCAAACAGATGTTTGCATTGAGATCATCCCTCTAGATGAATAAAACCCTCCCAGAGGCTAATACTGGCTGGAAAATTCTCTTGTGCACCTATGAAGCATAGCTTAGCCCTAAGCAACCTGCCTTTAATGTACATTTTGTGATTGGGGAAGAAAAAAAAAATCAAATTGCATTTCTGCCAAACTGTTTTCTTGAAGATGAGAATTTTTGTTGACTGAAGGTTTAATCCAAGATGAGCTTTGCCCCTTCTGCTTAAACAAAGGTCAGATTGATATTGCTTTTCCTTATATTTTTCTTCAATTTGGTTGTCTGTGTTGCTGTTTAGATGTAATACTTCATCAGCAGAAAGGATCAGATAACTGTCTTCCAAATCTCTATCATGTTTGGTTTGCTGAGAAACAATTTTTATCCAAGCATAAAATAGTTTGTTCAAAGAGTCAACCTTCAAAAGGTGGAAGTCTATGGACATTCAGAAAATAAAATGAGTATACTTATTTTTGGAGGACATTAGTTTTGCCTCAGTAGCTTGGATCCCCATCTTTCATATAATTTAAGATCAATGTACCTCAAGGTAGCAACATTTGTCATAATTGGCTGATACATTAGTGTCTTCCAATACCAAATATTAACTGTGACTGTAAAATCACTAAACCATATAATAATTTTGAACATAGAGTAATAGTTTGACTTTTGAGGACCAGTGAAGTTAATAACAAACTTTTTTTTTCACTCTGACTGCTTGAGACAATGACATAACCTTAATCAAAAACTTCAGCTTGGAATGTAATTAAATATTTCTTGAGCCATATTTATTGAAATATGACAACTTGGTTTCTATATTCACTTATTGTTCTTTGGTGCCTTTGAGTCGATTTCAACTCATAGTGACCTCCTAGAACAGAGTAGAACTTTGTCATAGAGTTTTCTAGGCTGCAATTCTTACCAGAGCAGATCGCAGATCTTTCTCCCACAAAGCACTGCGTAGGTCTGAACTGCCAACACCTTCACTTAGCAGCCAAACACTTCACTTAACCATTGCATCACCAGGGTTCCTTTACTAGTATTAATTTAAGTACAAGAAAGTGACCGACATGACTTGGTGAACTGGCATTCATCTTCAAAGTGGGTATAAGTTCAATATTTCAAAATCCCCATATCAGGAGGGAAAAAGCCTAAAGGGAGCTACCTCCAATAAAAGAAATAAATAAATAAAGTTTTAATCCCTAGAGACAAGGTCTATGCTGCAAGTCTTTGGAGAGCAAGGGGCACCTGAAGATTCTTTTCCCTCGCTTTTATTTAGCTCTTTGCAAATCCAGACCACACTATTGATTACTGACTATTCATTGCTGAAGGCAGTACTCCGTATTCAATAAATTAAGCTTTAATTCCTGAGTCCAACAATATAATTGACCTCAAAAAAAGATAAATGAATAGGCTGTCTTGAGCTCATGATTAGAAACCACTTTCCAGTCTTATTATATTAGTATTTTTCCATTTAGTGTTTTTTTTTTCATTCCTTTCTGTTTTCTTTCAAAAATCTATAAAATCTTCCACCCTCTTCCTATATGAAGAAATCCAAGCTGTCTTCATTCTTATCTTCAAGAATGAAAGGTTTTATTTAAAATATTTTTACATTTCAGTATTAATATCAACAATTTAAATAATGTCCATTATAGAACAAACTAGGTAATTGGTGCTTCTGAGAAAAACTGAAATATTATGATTTCATAAAAACATAAATAACATAAATAAATAAAAAATTGATATATTGGTAGAGATAGATAGTTGCCATCAAGTTAACTCTTACTCATGGCAACTTTATTTAAAACAGGATGAGCATTGCCCAGTCCAGAGTGATCCATACAGTCTCTAGCATATTCAAGTCCATTGTTGCAGCTACGATGCCAGTCCATATCACCAAGGGTCCCTCTTATCCTCACTGGTCCTCTCCTGTGTCATGCATCATGTCCTCCCCCAGTGATTAATCTCTTCTGATACTATTGTGTCCAAAGCAAGCAAACTGGACAGTGTTCTGTTGTGATTCATAAAGTTTTCATTGGAATATTTTTAGTAACAGGTTACCAAGACTTTCTTAGTCTGTCTTAGTGTGGAAGCTCTGCGGAAACCTTTCCACCATGGGTGACCCTACTGATATTTGAAATAGAGTGACATAGCTTCCAACATCATTGCAACATAAGCCACCACAATATGACAAACTGACAAAGGAGAAGTGAAACTTTGATGTATCGCATACTTTATACACC
This sequence comes from Orycteropus afer afer, assembly GCF_000298275.1. Classification (NCBI taxonomy): domain Eukaryota; kingdom Metazoa; phylum Chordata; class Mammalia; order Tubulidentata; family Orycteropodidae; genus Orycteropus; species Orycteropus afer. Next base: position 5,654,811 of record NW_006921704.1, on the reverse strand, counting down.
ATAAATTGAACCTTGATAATTTTGAAAATTTGTCCTGTCAACTGAATAGTCATTTTCCTTGTCTAATCCTTGAAAATTTGGGAGGTTTAATAATTGTTTGTATTTTGGGGGATTTTGATGTTACATTTGGAGAAAAAAAAAAAATATTTGGTAACTTGAACCAGATCATACAGGGTTTATAAACCATAACTTTTAGAAATTACCTCAGTTGTTGCTGCCCTTCGAGAAACAACATTTCTACATTTAAAGAGAAAACATTACAGTAGGAGGATAAAAAAGAGAATGCAGTTCATTTGAAGGCTTGATGCTTTGAATTTATTTGAAAACAAATATAACGGAGCTCTGGCAGTGTAGTGTCTAAGGCACTGGACTGCTAACCAGAAGGCTGGCAGCTCAAACCCACCAGCTGCTCCTCGGAAGGAACATTGGGTGGTCGACTTCCATAGTGATACTGCCTCGGAAACCCAAGGAGGGGTCACTATGAGTTGGGTCCGACTTGACAGCACATGACAACAACAACAATATAATGATCATTATTATAAACATGATTTAGTTATCAGGACAATGATTCAATTATATATTATTCAGAATTGAAGTAGTTAAATGAAAGGCTTCTCCAGCAGACTTCTAATGAAGCAGACATGAGGTGTAACTCCTGCAGATTTTGTGGAGAGAGATTAATCACTTCTTCATATCTGTGTCCCAGGAGTGAACCCCCTAGAGATCCAGAAGAGAGAAAAACTTTTTTTTTTCCTACTTCAGTTTCTTAAGGTGTCCCAGACATGATTTGTCCCTACATTAGCTGAGATGAGACATAGCTTCACGAAACCAAAGGTGACTATGAATAGTAGGAAACGATGCAGATCTCTTGATAGAATTTTGCAAAACGAATAACCTGTTCATTGGAAATACCTTTTTTCAACAACATAAATGATGACTATACTAAATGAAATACACAAGACTTTGACTGACTATATCTGTCAAAAGTGATAGAGAAGTTCCGTATTATTATTATTTTTTGTTGTTGTTGGCTGCCTGTGTTCTTTATTGAAGTGCCAGGACTTTTTTTGTGGTGAGCATTTTTATGACCTG
>NW_006921704.1:5631559-5651172 GCF_000298275.1 Orycteropus afer afer | reverse complement strand
TTGGTATTTTCATGCAAATTCTTCTGCTAGTTGGGGTTTAGTCCACTTTTATATCCTTCCCTTCAAGGCTCAGGGGTCCTGGATTATCATCTGTGTCTGTGTTAATCGGTTTCCCTTTTCTTTGTTGAAGAGGGTCTGTGCAGTCTTTCTGCCTAGTCCGCCATCTTATCGGAGCCAGCAAGTTCAGTATTATTAATCACAACAAGGCCAGGGGCCGCTGCAGAGCAGACCATCAATTGCTTTATATGCAAGTTAACCTTGATGATAAAGAATTTAAAATAAATATACAATAGCCAAAGTACAACACCTAGTATTTTCCACTTGAATTTAGAGACTATCTGAAGAATAGATTTAACACATTGAACACTGAAGACCAAAAACCAGATAAGTTTTGAGATGATATCAAGGACATCATACATGAAGAAAGCAAAGGTCATTAAAGAGACAGGAAAAAATTAAAAGACTCTGAAGCTTGCTCTGGAACATAGGGTAGCTAAACTGAGTGGAAGAAATCATGAAGAAAAAGAGCTGCACATAACATTTCAAAGGACAGCTCAAGTAGACAAAGTAAAAATATTATAATGAAAGGTGCAAAACCTGAAGTTAGAAAACCAAAAGGAAGAATATGCTCAGCATTTCTCAAGCTGACAGAACTGAAGAAAAAATTCAAGCTTTGGGTTGTAATAATGGATTTTATGGCCAAAATATTGAATGAGGCAGGAAGCATCAAAAGAAGATGCAAGGAATACACAGAATCAGTTTTCCAAAAAGAACTGACCTGCGTTCAACCATTTTAGGAGGTTGCATATATGTATGATCAAGAATCCATGATACTGAAGGAAGAAGTTTAAACTGCACTAAAGTAATTGTTAGAAAACAAGGCTCCAGAAATTGACAGAATAGCGATTGAGATATTTCAGCAAATGAATGCAGTGCTGGAAGTGGTCACTTGTCTATGCCAAGAAATTAGGATGAGAGCTACCTAGCCAACTGCCTAGAAGATAAGCATATTTATGCACATTCCAAAGAAAAGTCATCCAAAGAAAATTATCAACCAATATCATTAATGTCACTTGCAAGTAAAATTTTGCTAAAGATAGTTCAAAAAAATTTGCAACAGTACATTGACAGAGAACTGCCAGAAATTCAAGCCATTCAAAAAAGGACTTGAATAAGGAATACCATTGCTGATGTCAGATAGATCTTGGCTGAAATCAAAGAATACCAGAAAGATATTAAACTATGTTTTATTAACTATAGAAAGGGAATAGACTATGCACACCATAACAAATTATGTATAACATTGTGAAGAATGAGAATTCCTGAACACTTACTTATGCCCCTGTGGAATCTGTACATCAACTCAGAGACAGTTATTGGAATAGAATAAGGGAATGGTGTAAGGCCACAGTAAGGAGAAAAGGATGCACAAAAGTGAGGTTAAAGAGAAGTTTTTATTCTGAGTTTCTGGGGGAGGTTTACAGGGCCCCGAGAGGGGCCCGGGCGCGGTTCACGGGTCCCTGAGAGGGGTCCGGGAAGTCGCACCGCTTGGCTGGGGAGGGGAGGGTTTATAGTCTTGTGGAGGACCTAAGTGGGGACACTAAGGAAATGGTGGGGTCCAATTAGCTATTAGCATGGGTCTGCACTTAATTAGCATGAGGGGGCTTCACAAGAGGAAGTTTGCCACTGCATGGGACTTTCCAGTCTGGGCAGGTTCTGTTACTTCCGTTGTCTTATCAGGCTGTCTCATCAGGGCTTGACGACCGGAGGAAGTTGCTAACTGAAATGTTGGTGCTTTGGGTTTGCTTCGGCCTAACAAATGGTTTAAAATCAGAAAAGGCGTTTGTCAGGGTTGTATTATTTCACTGTATTTATTCAATAGGTATGCTGCACAAATAATCCAAGAAGCTAAGCAACATGAGAAATGTAACATCAAGATTGGAAGAGGAATCATTAACGACCTTACTTGCTGAAAGTGAAGAGAACTTGAAGCACTTACTGATGAAGGTCTAGAGTATATCTCAACATAAACAAAACAAAAATTCTCACAACTGGACCAATAAACAACAACATGATAAATAGAGACAACATTCATGTTGTCAAGGATTTCATTTAACTAGGATCCACAATCAATATCCAAAGAAGTAGCAGTCAAGAAATCAAATTATGTGTTGTATTGGACAAATCTGCTGCAAAAAAACCTCTTTAAAGTGTTAAAAGGCAAATATACCACCCTGAGGACTAAGGTGTGCCTGACCCAAGCTATGATACTTTCAATCACCTCATATACATGTGAAAGCTGGAAAATGATAACCTAAGAAGAATTGATGCATTTGAATTATAGTTTTGATGAAGAATACTGACTATATCATGGACTGCCTGAAGAACAAACAAATCTGTATCAGAAGCAGTATAGCCAGAATGCTCCTTAGAAACAAGGATGCTGAGGCTTCATCTCAATTCTTTGGATGTGTTATCAAGAGCGATCACTCAGTGGAGAAGGACATAATTCAAAGTAGAGGATTTGTGTAAAGAGGAAGAACTTTATGAGATGGATTGATGCAGTGACTGCAACAATGGGTTCAAACATAGCAACAATTGCAAGAATGATGTAGCGTTGGGCACTGTTCCATTCTGTTGTATTCAATGGCAACTAACAACAAAGACAGGAGAGTAGAAGTCCCTGGGTGGCATCAATGATTTGTACTTTACTGACCTAATGTTGGAGGTTCAAACCCACTCAGTAACACCACATGGAAGAGAGGCCTAGAGATCTGTGAATATTACAGCCCCCAAACCCTACAGAACACAGTTCTATTCTGTAACAGATTGAAGTCACCATGAGTTGGAATCTAAGAGCTCTGTTGATGCTGTGATTAAGGTATTGGGCTGCTAACCAAACACTTTGTGGTTTGAACCCACTAGTCACTCTGTGGGACAAAGATGAAGCAGTCTGCTTCCATAAAGATTTAAAACATTGAAAACACCATGGAGGTCACGATATATCAAAATTGGTTAGATGGCAGTGGTGGGTGGGTAAGTTGGAATCAACTCTAAGGCAAAGGATTTTGTTTGTTTGTTTATGAAGAGGTAAAGCAGAATCTGTTACTGAGGACTTGGATTTATAAACCCAAAAGGGTGATCTTTTCTTAGCCTGTTCCATGTACCAAGTTATATTCTCTAAATGTGATAACAGTTACTCTAAGCAGGCTCTATGTACATATATATGAATATGTGCCTCTATACAAGATGAATCTCTATACAAGATGAGTCTAATATAATGGCCAGTGAGGCTAACAGTACCCAGTGATTCCTGTCTTATTTTTTGCATCTTGTTGTGATCTTAAGGAGCTCTGGTGGCATGGTGGTTAAAGCATTGGGCTGCTAATCCAAAGGTCAGCAGTCTGAACCCATAAGCCGTTCCATGGGGAAAGATAAGGCAATCTACTTCCATCAAATTTTACAGCCTTGGAAACCCTATGAGGCAGTTCTATTCTGTTCTATAGGGTTGCTATGAGTCAAAATCAACTTGCTGTCAATGGGTTTGGTTTTTGGTTTTACAGTGATCTTAGTAATAAAGTTCTGTTGTAGGATAGGAAAATACATTTATTCAATATAGGTATACTTTTTTGTTTAGAACTTCTAACCCAGAAATCTCAATTGCATACATTTATTCAGTTCTATGTAGTGGTAGGTTATGTTTATAATTATAATCCAAGATACTTCGTGGCTTTTTGATTCACTATGGCAGCCCAAAGTATGTTCATTATAGCTTTAGCATTAAGTGAATTTAATTGCATTATGAATCTCTGTACACTGACAATTGTTGCCATATATAGAAACTGTGAAGAGTCCCAAATATTACATTAATTTGAATATCCCATTTGCAAACTATTCCAAATGTAAGCTATAATTGAATTTAGTGCTAGAAAAAAAATCATAAATAGACTAGAGCAAATGTATTTATCAGTATGCATTTATTACTGTGTTGGTGACAATTCTATGAACATTATATTTGCAACATATTTTGATTTGAGCTTATATCGTATGATAAAATTTTCTAAAATATAATAATTAATAAAAAAAAAGTAATTGAGCATTGTGACGAGCTATCAAACAGTACATTCCTAATGTTAGTAGGTGTTCTTCTAAATTAAAATCACATGGCCTTCTCTTTTCATTGTCTCATGGAAAATCATAGATGCAAGTTAAATCTTATTTAAAATATTGTTATCAATGGTTCCTTGATACGGTAATCACAGAGTACATTTTTGTGGGTGAAAATGCCCACTAAAATCAATTGTTCTTAAGGTTAATAGATTTCTCAGTTTTTATTTGGTTTCTATATTTTAGAGTTTATAACTTTATGATTACTTTCTTGTTTTATTGGCAGAGTTTTTCCGAGAGCTCCTGGAGAACGCAGAAAAGTCACTCAATGATATGTTTGTAAGGACCTATGGAATGCTGTACACGCAGAACTCAGAAGTGTTCCAGGACCTCTTCACGGAGCTTAAAAGATATTACACGGGGGGCAATGTGAATCTGGAGGAGATGCTCAATGACTTTTGGGCTCGGCTTCTGGAACGGATGTTTCAGCTGATAAACCCTCAGTATCACTTCAGTGAGGACTACTTGGAATGTGTGAGCAAATACACAGACCAGCTGAAGCCATTTGGCGATGTGCCCCGGAAACTGAAGATTCAGGTCACTCGCGCATTCATTGCCGCCCGCACCTTTGTCCAGGGACTGACAGTGGGCAGAGAAGTTGCAAATCGAGTTTCCAAGGTAAGTGAAAAGTTAAAAGTTTTTCTAATTGGTATTCTCTTACTCTGTTTTTTAAAACAAACATTGGAAAACATCAAGTAAAATGTCTCATTTACAGAGCTCTTTGCTTTTAAAGAAATCAGCAAAATGTCAAAGCTTAGTTTTGTGTTTTTTTCTTGTTGTTGTTCATTGCTTTGTGTGAGAAAAGACAGGATTTCAAGCAGTTCCATGTTGCTTAGAACATAATGTCAATATTTATCAGCAATATAGCAAAGGAGCTTTTGTCAGGACTACTGCCAAAAACAGGTGTCTTGCAACCATAATCACTTGGCATTTCTGATCAGCGTTTTAAGGATGATAAATACTTATGAAACACTCCATTTGAGGTTATAATCCTCCAGGAAGTCACAAGGTGACAGTTTTCATTGGTTCTGCAAGTAGAGACAAGTTGTTCTTCAAAACACCAGCACCTGGCATTCCTTATTCTTTATCACACTTGTCAAAGTGGCCAGATTCCTTAATAGTGAAGGAAGAGCCTTCTGCTGACACCTATAGAACTAGACTATGGAGGACTAATGAATACAAAGGATACATTTTGGTAAAGAATTGCTTTTGTTATCCATTATCTTTGCAATCCAATGCCATGTATTGCATTGGGCTTATGAGAAAGATAAATCACTAATACACTTTTGTGCCTTTTATTGAGAATTTCTTTAAACCTCTAATGCAAGAAACCTTTCCTTCATTGTTGTCTTTAAACATTGACTCCTTCCTGTGTCAAGGATATCTGCATTTGTTCAAGTTCTTCCAGGACATTTAACTGCTCTTACGAGATGGGTCTGCCCATTTATGAGATCAGTCCAACAAATAAAATGAAAGATGATTAAGTGGTAAAGTAAAAACAATACATACCATGAATCTGGTACTATGTCACCCAAAGAAGGTCTTATTTGAACAAAGATTTTTGTCAAACACTACTTATCTATTATAGTACTGTGCCAAAAAGCATATATATATATATATATATATAATTGGTACCATTCTACTACATTTATTTTTCTACCTTGATCTTCTAACTATTTACCTCTTGGCCTAAAGATCATGTTTATCCTTGAAAATGTTTCTTTATGACATTATTTGTAATATAGATAAACATAAGTTTTCAAATTCCTAAGAATTTTATTTAAACATGTAGAAAGTTTGTTTGCAACAAGATTCAAAAAGGGACAGTTACATGGGATTTAATAATGTCAAGTGCATTCAACTCTCATGTTAAAAACAATGATTATCTATTGAAGCCAAATAATGAAATAATTGACAAGAAATTAGTCAGGTGAAAAGCAAGAGGAAATAGGATCACCTAAGGAAAGTCCGTAAAATGTAAATAAGTATAAACTATGTATGTATTCCATATTTTTAGCAGATAGATTTCATTCAAAACAAAACAAAACAAAAAAGAATCAGTTTTGTCATGGAGGTGTCAAATTGAAGACTTTGCTTTTGTTGAAAGATGACACATGAGGTAACAAAGTCATGGTGGATTGATAAATAGAACATAAGAATCTTTGATTATTTATACTTTATTTTGCTTAAGTGTTAACATTATTTAGATGTGTATATTGTGATCAGAGAGGGTCCAGTGAGATAGAGAAATATTTTCTAGCAAAATATCTAGAAGACCACATTAGAGATTACTGCTCTGCCTTTCTCTTGTTTCTCTGAGGATAGAAGTAACAATTATGTGGAAATGTGCCCCCTTCATCATTCCCTTACTGCTCATTCTGAAGTCTTTGTCTACCAAAATTTAACATGCTACTCTTTATGGTCAAGGGTGACATGGACCAACCATGAGTATAGCATGACCTTTTTTTTTTTTTCCTTCCTCAAGTGGTTAAGGTTATATTCTGCCCCACCATAATCCCTCTTCCTGCAACCCCCTCATTTAAAAGGTAGCTGGTGAGCATTTGAGATGTAGTTTGTGATCATGAAACCATGGAGAAGTAATTGTTCTATATGGATATTGACTTTTCTGACCTGAGCTTCATTTGTTCAAATCATTAGTCCCATACTGACATGTATGCACTGCATGTATATATAGCTAAGCTATATAGCTGGTGGAAGTGTGTATGTATGTGTATTCATTATACATACACACATACAAGCAAAACCTTGGTTTAAATGAAGCTGAGCAACTTTTTCTCAAATAATTTGTGACTCAGGGATTTCAATATTATACCAATAAACTCAGTAACTTAATGATTACCAGATGGTCTGCAGCAGACTAAACCAAAAATAGATCTATTTGTACTATGATTGGTTTTCAGCACCTAAAACATTTTTTGTAATAAAAATAAAATATTGCAATGACTAAATATATTAAGAGAAACAGCAAGAATTTTGTTTGAGATTTAAACCCTTTTCATAAATCTGAAGCCTCTCTGTGGCCTATTAATTGAGTGATTTAGAGTTGGTGAAATGATGGCAAAATAGTTGTATACTCAAGGCAAAATTTGAAAATGGAGATGACAATCTAGTTTATCCTTTGCATCCTGGTTTGAGATTTTATTTTTCTCCTCATTTTTTCTCTTCACTAACAGTGACTTCTTAAATCTTGGAAGACATTATTATACCTTCTAATTAGTTGTTTTGACAGGAAACTTTACCTCTTTAGCAAAACACAGTTTGACACACTGTTTTCATACAACATTATAGGGAGTTTTCTTACTAGAAAAATTGACAACTAATGTGTAATCATAAAAATAATTATTTTTAAAATTTAAAATTTAAATCTATTTTTAACATCTTATAAATATAAATATAACCATCTTTTTCTAGACTTTGGATGAGCAAATTAATTTTCATTAATAATAGCTGACAAATAATTAACAAAAACTGACTCTTAAGAAGCATTATATGGTTCTGGTGTGATTGTCTGTGGCCAGTCATGCAAGATTTATATTCTGTGTGAATGAGTATTTTTGAGAGTGCTAGTTTTTTATAAGATGTAAAGTATCGGGAACTCTAATTCTTCTTAAAAGATGTCTAAATTGATATATTCACTTTGAATAACAATTTTAAAATGTCGGTATTGTTGAAGACATACAAATCCTAAAACTCTATATTCTACCACTTGATAAACTGTTACACATGTGTAGCATTAAACCCGTAGAATAATTTTCATATCCATAGTGTTTACATGGAGCTCTGGTAGTGTAGTGCCAAAGGCATTTGACTGCTAACCAGAAGGCTGGCAGTTCAAACCCACCAGCCACTCCTGGGAAGGAAGGCTGGATAAACTACTTCTGTGGTGATACCGCCTCAGAAACCCAAGGAGGGGTCACTATGAGTCAGATCTGACTCCATGGCTGTGAGCTTGGTTTTTTTGGTTATATTGTTTACAATATCATGAAAAGAAATATCCCAAATATCTATTTAAATAAACAGCTACCTCTTTATACCATAAAATGCTATACAGCAGTAAAAATAAGTTAACTATAGCCATACTTGTGAGTGAACCACTACCTGACTGAGAGATCACAATCAAATATAAAAAAATACAAACTATTTATATAACGTTCCAAAATATGGGAAACTAAGCAATTATTATTTAGAATTTAAATGTACATGTAAAACTATAAAGAAAATCCAAGAAATGATAAACATAAAAACCAGAATATGGTTGCTTTTAGGGGTAGGGTTTTGGGATGTGATCAAGGTGAGATAGACACATCAAGATTCCCAAAGTTATTGATAATATTCATTTCTTAAGCTAAGGTCTATGTGTGTGTGTGTTTATTGTAAGATACTTTTAATAAAAGAGATTAAGATAGGAAAGACTTTACCATTGTTGATTCTTTTCACCTACTTAGCTAAGATCACCTCCCTGAGCTACCCTTAGTTGTGTACAGAGTTACTGCTATTTACAGATTTGCAAAGTGAATTCTTCGAACTTTCTTCACTGCTAACCAGACACCATCCATGTTCCATATGTGGGCTAAATGATAAGGGATAGGGATAGAGGACAAAGCTCTGAAAGTAACATAAAAACAGTATACTGGTCTTTGGGAGAAATATCCAGCCCCTTTTTTAATACACTTCTTCTTTAAAACCCTACCTTCATCCCCTTTTATGTGCCCATTGATGAAAGGAAACAGAGGTACCAACAGTCATTCTGATTGCTGTTCTTCAGAACACAGAAGGAGGTCTAACTTAAAAAGACCTTAATGGGTTGTTTGCCTAGACCAAGCTTCAATTATTCCTCATGGAGGTGAATATGGAAAAGACTCCAGTGTCTTGAATAACCCCATCTAGATGCTATTTACATTAAAAAGGCATGACATTATATATTTCTGCATCAGTAAAAGTGACTTCTGTGAATAAAGCTGTAAATTGTGTCAGTAGCAACCATTTGAACTATATACATATTTTTCATTGATTCTTTCTGTGCATATTAGGTAGGTAGTGAAGCTGAGGATCCACAGAACTTGAACTGTTGCCAAATATTGTCATGTTTTGTCTACCTCTATTTTCTCATTATTTCAAATGTTTCTTCTCTGTGGGTCATGCCTTTTAAAAGAAAGCCTGGCTTTCACTCTTTACTAAGACCAGAATATTTCCATCAACAAACACCTGCCTGTGTCTCCTATGCAGGTGAGTTTTTTTTTTTACATATAGAGCCTTGTAACTGTTTCATCTACCTGAGTAGAAAACCTTGCATTAGCAATGTGTGCTTACAAAGCAATAAGCAATCATTTTTCAATACATTTGGTTGATGACCTGTAAGGCTAAAAAAAAAAATTATCATTAAATTTGATTAAATGAAAGCTATGAGATGCATATATTTAAAATATTCTCTCATCACCATGGAAAGCCTTTTGAAGAATTTACAATGACTACAGTTTACAACCAAAATGGTATTTTATTTAGTTGTTTGCTTTGGGGAAAGAATTTAAAATATAAAGGTAAATCACCTTCTGTATTTATTACTTGCATAATTGGTTTTATTTCTTCTTTGGTGTATTTTGATTGGAGTTAACTTTTGTAGCATGATCCAGAATGGAAAAATACCACAAAAATAGGTGAATGAAGCCTTTTATAGTTTTCCTGTGGTCAGTGTATTTTGCTCTTTAATTGATGGCTATTCAATATAGATTATTTTAGCAATATACAGTGTTTGGAAGACTAGGTAAACCTTTTGAAATTATCAATAATGCTTCTATGGTTACAACTTTCAAGTCAGCATAAATTATCTTACTAGTTGCTTTAGAATGCTGGTGTGGTCATTATATTTAGAAAGTACTTTGCAGTTGATAAATAAATAATTTCATTGTAGAAAATAGTAACAAAATGATATTAGCATGATGAGCCAACACAACAAAAATAGCTTAATATAATTCATTCAAATGTATGAATCTGACCATGTTCCAAGTATTGTGCTGAGCACTGGAAATCACAAGAACATAAGCAAGTTCAGATGTCACAAGAAGGAAAAGCCTTTTTCTCTCTAGATTAACATATGCGAAGCATCATAGATGAGCCTACAAAAGTAGAAGAAAAAGTTCTATTTTGATTGTTGTTGTTGTTTGTTGATTGATATTGATTAGAACAATAAAAATCTTTAGTATTAATTTTTAGTTCTCTTACAAAATATATAGCTTTTGAGTTGTGGTGTTGGCAAAGAATGCTAAAAGTACTATGGACTGCCAGAAGAACTAACAAATCTGTCCTGGGAGTAGTCCAGCCAGACTGCTCCTTGGGAGCTATAATGGCCAGACTTTGTCTCACCTACTTTGGCCATGTTGTCAGAAGGGACTATTCTCTGAAGAAGGATTATATGCTTTGTAAAGTGGAGGCTCAGCAAAGAGGGGAAGGCCCTCAATGAGACGGGCTGACACAATCGTTGTAACAAAGGCCTCAGGTAAAGCAAGCATTGTGAGATTGGCACAGGACTGGGCAGTGTTTCATTCTGCTGTACACAGGGTCATTATGAGTCAGAGCTGACTTGATGGCACCTAACAACAACAACAACAATAGTTTTATACATTTAGAAAACTAGTCAGGTTAAGAAGAGAGGACAAAATTGAGGAAAATAAAACTTTTGTTTCCATTGCATTAAAAGCTATTTGTGTGCCATTCCATCTTGTTCTTTTGTAGTCTTTGTCTGTTTTTTAATAACCTATGCCAGAAGGCTGGTGGTTCAAAGCCATCAGCCACTCCTCAGAAGGAGGGTTGGTCAATCTACTTCTCTACTTCCATAGTGATACCACCTCAGAAACCCAAGGAGGGGTTGCTATGAGTAGGATCTGATTCCACAGCAGTGAGTTTGGTTTTGGTATCCCTGAGTTACGTTATTTTATTTTAAAATTCTACTATCTATTAGAATATCATTAAAATCAATACCTTCCTGTCCAATAAGTCTGATTTTGTTGGAATTGTATTTATATTGAAAGGAGAAATTAGGGGTTCTTTAACTCTGTTGTAACCAACTATAGCTGGAAAAAGTTTGGGGACCACAGTTCTGAATATACTGTACCTATCAGGTATAATGTTTGTGTCCCCTACAGTCCAAGGTAAAGTGATTATAATAACTTAACAAACATCTGACCAAAATATGCATCCTTGTGAAAGTAGAGCCATAATGGACATTTGGCTTATTCCTATCCAATGAATGTTTGTTCAGTGGAAGGTGCATATGAAGACAAACAAACAAAGTCCCTGCAGCACACCAGCAGCAGCTAGTGTGCCTCCCTTGTTTAGGTTGTACCTCTAATATCACATATAGTTTCTGGCACATAATTTGCTTTTATTTAGTAATAGTTGTCTGCTTGCTGATTGATTGAGAATCCCCAACATATAAATGTTTGTCGGCAAAGGATGTTAACATTTAGCTAGAGAGAATAGAACAGGATCAGATGAATCATCGGGGAGCATAAATATTTACAGGATACAGAAAAGGAGACCAAAGAGGACAACCAGAAAAGCGTACTTTTCAGAAAGTAAAAGTAGAAAAAGTTTCAAGAAGTAAGGTGGATAACAGCATCAGATGTTACAAATGGTTAAATTGGGGAAAGAAAGTGAATATTACTCAACACTCACTGCCGTCGAGTCGGATCTGACTCATAGCGACCACTTCTTGGGTTTCCGAGGCAGTATCACTATGGAAGTAGATTGCCCAATCTTTCTTCCGAGGAGTGGCTGGTGGGTTTGAACCACCAGCCTTCTGGTTAGCAGTCAAATGCCTTAGGCACTATGCCAGCCGAGCTCCCAAAGTGCATATACATTCATTGCCATCGAGTCACATTCGACTCATAGTGACCCCTCCTTGTGTTTCTATGGAAGTAGATTTCCCCATATTCCTTCTGAGGAGTGGCTGGTGGGTTTGAACTGCCAGCCTTCTGGTTAAGAGTAAAATGCCTTAGGAATTACACCACCAGAGCTCTCAAAGGGAATATAGACCTTTGAATTTGACCACTGGGGTGTGACTGACTTTGGCAAAAGCAATTGAATAGAGTGGTTGTAATTGGCTGAAGAGTAACCTCTTCTGCCTCTACACATTATAGATCAGGCTATGCAAAGTGTGGTCCACAAATGGATGCCAGGCCATGAACTGTTAGTTGCTATTCTGCCACAAGAGAAGTACAAAAATTGAAAGTGTTTAGAAACCTTTATAGCGATTTCACATTGCCCTGACATCCATAATGTCTTCAGTGGAGCCTCTCTGGGGGTTACTGAACTTGCACTGAGAGTTCCCTGTGCTATGAACTGCTTAGTAGTTAAACTCATAGGACAATGCATCAGATCATAACATATTGGGACAAAACAATCAAGCAGAGCTCATGCAGATAATTTGTACCCAGACAGTTTAAGAAGTATTACTCTATGATGGTGTTAATAAGAAAATAATAAACATTTGTTGATTAATAATGTTGGTGTGTTTAGGCATTAACCTTATATCTTGCTTATATTCAATTTCCCTTTATCCCTTCATGGCCTAGTTTGTTTGCCCCCCACCTTGGGATATTCTCTGTATTTACACCCATGATGAACTCTCAGAAAACTCATTTTTATTGACATGTCTCCTGCTTCCCTGTGTCCCACAAGTACAAAAGTTCCTCTGGGGCCATCAGATAACATGGAAATTGTGTGCTATAAGCAGACATCTTTGTTACTAATAGGGAACATCCACTTGTGAAATGTGCCAATTAAGGTACAACACAAATAAAAAAAGTCCCAAGGATCAAACTCTAGTGCTGTAACTCAAAGAATGCTGCTTCTAAAATAATCTCACAAAGAAAAAATGACCTGGCAGTTTATCCCAGTCTCAGTGCTACCTCTGTTTTCTGCTATTTATCTCTGAATGTATTTATGTTCTTCCTACCAGATGGTTTTATGCAATGAGGTTTGAACAATAGTCGTACTATAATTACTTACACATGCAAAGGCATGTTCAGAGTACTGACAGGAGAATGTGCAGGGTATGTGATATCATAGGCTGAACTTGAAAAGTTGGAAGATTTCTATTTTACTGTCCCATCTTCAGAGATTCAGTGTTACAAGGACATTCCCTGAGGCAATATCAGTACACTGTAGAGGTTTATGAGCCAAGATACACATCAAAAAGAATTTTAATAAAGTTTGACAGATATATTGCACAAATAGTGCTGACACAGTGAAGCAGGACCTATGTGGGGTATATGACATACATTTTATTTTAATGAGGTATTAGGACATACAGATATTTTTAAGAAAGATGGTGGGGGGTATATTATCACATACCGTAGATTTTCTCTGTGTTATCTTTGTGGTTACAAGCAAGTGTTACCCACCTTCACAAGTATGCATTACACATCTTAGTCTTGATGAACAGTATCCAGAGCAAACACAATGGATCAATCCCAGATGCTTAGAAAGTAACATTCATTCCAGACAATGTTGAAACTCTACATTTTCTTGTGTCTGAATTGGATAGCCAAGAGTGAAAATGGACAGTTTAGAGTGTCAGTAATAGGATTATGGTGACTTTGACATTCAGATGAAAGTAAAACTATAGCCTAAATCAATAGCTACTCCCAAGTTAACATCAGGTGACACTTGAGTGGCTCACTTAAACAGAATTTTGATTCATTTTTGCCTTTCCAGTAATGTACTATATGTAAAAAATGCCACTGTTATACTAAATACTCAGCCGATAACAAGACTTTATATGGAAATTTTATTTTCTTCATCACATAGCATTAGGAAGTGAGGAGAACAATCTATACTGTATTGATTTTGTATACAATCTCTGAAAATCACAAAGTTCACTCATGGACTATTTTAAATTTCTATAAATAAATTAATTATGGAAAAAAGCTATTATGCTTCAAATTATTTTCATAGTGGGTAAAAATATGAATCTCTCCAAAAATAAAAATATTAATTTATAGATAATGGGTGCTTAGTGTTTTCTAATTTACCCTTGGGTTTCTAAAACTACGTAGTCTTTTATTTAAATTTACATAGATATAAGACATCAAGGGAAAATATTTTCTTTCACTGTTTTTCAATGAAAATGGTCATCATTTAATGGTGAGTATAAAATTTCAGGGTGCTTAAAAAAAACAGAGCTAAGCACTCTGCACAAGGTGTCATTCCTTTCTGTACAGGATTTTTGTGCTCAAATTAGAGGCTGTGCCAAGGAGAATTCAACTGTGCCTATAATAAAGCATTTTATTGAAAAGATGAACCTTATGATATCTTGCTGCATTTGTAGACAGAATATAACTATATAAAATATTTATGACAGTATTTCCATAAAATATCAGAAATATCTATTTTGGAATGGATACAAAAGTACCCTGACATTTTGGATAAGATAGCAGATAGATTCTAGAGTGAAAGTCTTTTTTATTTGTGCAGAATTTTTTTTTCATTGTCAAAGTGATAGTTTTTTCCAGCCATAGTTTAATATACCCATAGTCTAATAAATTATAGATCTTTTGACTCCCATTTATCCATGGTTTCCCTCTTGATCAATTTATTATTTTGTTACTGTGTTTTGACACTGAGAGAAAGGGTGTTACTGGAGAAATAAATATTCTTATAATTACTCAGTGATAATCTTATTGCATAATAATTACATAATAATAATCTTATGAATCACCAGATATTTTTCTCCCTTACAATTATCAAGAGAATTCATATAAAATTGTTACTCTAGGTTTATTATCAAGATAGGGATTTTTTGTTATTGGTCAGAAAAAATGAAATTTTATGAACTTTCATATATTTTTCCCCTGATTGTAAGATTAATATGTGCTCAACAGAGGTAGTAGTGAATCTAATAGAAAAATTGTTTATCAAAAATTTCCAGACAATATTCTTCCATGGAACTTAAAGTCTGAATCTAAGGAAGAGATTACAGACTGGCAGACCTTAGTCCAAACTGATTCATAGACATGTTTTATTTGGCATGAATCTTCAATACTTCAATTTTTTTTTTTTTTTTTAATTGAGATTTGGGTGAAAATTTACAGAGCAAATTCACTTTCCATACAGCAGTTCACATACACTTTGTCTCATTACATTGACTACAATTAAACACAATGCAACAGCTCCCCTCCCACTTCCTCCCCATAGTTACCTCTTCTTTGTGTCCTTCCCTCCATGCACTCCTGCCCCCCAAACTGTCTCCCTGTGCATACACAGTCCTTCTATTCTCCGGTGATTGATCTCTCAAGGAAATGTATTTACCTATTATAAATGCTGACCTCATATGCCTGTCTTTTGTTTGGCTGGAAGCCACAGGAGTGGGTTCAATTCCAGACCTGAAGGGCAGCTAAGGGCCATAGTCTCAGTGATTCCATCAGGCTCTATCAAACCAGCAAACCTGTTCCTTTTTTTCCAGATGATTTTGAGTTTTGTTCCACATTGTTCTCCAACTCTATCCAGGGTCTCCTACATAGATCCTCCTCCAAATGGTTGACAGTGGTAGCTGGGCACCATCTAGTTCTTCTGGTCTCATAGTCATATAGGCTGAGGATCACATGGTGTACCAGTCACTTGGACTAACTGTTTCCATGTGTCTTTGGTTTACTTCATTCTTCTTTGCTCTGGATGAGGGAGAGACCCATCCTTGCATCTAGATGTCCGCTTGAAAGCTTTTAAGATCCCAGTTGCTACTCACCAAAGTAGGATGTAGACTAATGTTTTTGTGTAGTATGTTATACCAATTGAGCTTGATGTCCCCTTCTACTATGGTCCCAAGCCCACAGGTCCAACTACTTGCTCCCTCTGAGTAGCTGGCTGTGACCAAGAAATGAGTACAACCTTTTCCCTTGTCAACTCTGCTATATACCTGGGAATTCTTACAGAACATACAAATACACTTGTAGAAACATTGTCTGCCAACACTATATATGGACTTGGGCACATTCCCTGCTGCTTGAACATATCTAATAGTTCAACCTATCCACCCATCTATCTGCCTATATACCAATGTTTGCCTTCACAGACAACACAGTACTGTATGTGCAAAAGGCTTCAGCTTTGCTGTCTGTACCTCCCACACACCTCTCTATGTCTTTCTCTTCCTGGATGCTACCATGTTGATTACTTACATCTGGTATATTGCCCTTTTCTTCACCCAAATCAATACTTGTCTCTACCTATCCAACAGTGTTCCCTCTCTTCCCCTCCCCTGGTAACCAACAAAGAAAATTTCCTTTCATATATAAACCTTTCCTTGACTTTTTGCAATAATAGATTACTACAATATTATTTTTCCTCCTGTGATTGACTTATTTCACTCAGCATAACGTCCTCCAAATTCATCCATGTTATGCAGTATTTTGCAGACTCTACATTATTATTCTGGTTACCTAGTGCTGCTCTGAAAAGAATATACTACAAATGAGGTGGCTTGAAGAAACAAGAATTTATTCTCTTACAGTTTGAGAGGCTAGAAGTCTGCATTCAAAGTGCCAGGTACTAGGGGCTGCATGAAAGCCCCTAGACCTTGGGCTTCAGCTCTGCCTCTTGCTCCCAGCCCACTAAAGCTAGAGGTATCTCTTCACTCAGGCAGCTACTGGCTACTGAGGCTAATAAGCCCAAGGCCAACAAATAAAATGGCAAAGTCCCTATGTTACTAAACCACATGGTAAGCAATTAATTCAAGTCCATTGTAAGTCCCATGGTTGTCAGAGCATGGCAGGCTGCTAAACAATGACATGGATACATGGCAGGGTCCAAGCATGCCATCAGCTAGAGACATTCCTGAAGACTGCTCCTTATACAGGAAGTAGATTTAGATCCCTAAATCATGTACTCAGCTGTTCACAGTAGATTCCACCGTGGAGTTGATTACTAGTCTCATCATGGGGAATACTACATCTAGCTGCTGAGCCACTCAACCAGACCCAGCAAAGTTAACACAAAAAGTTAACTACCACAGTTATTCTTTAGGGTTGCATAGTAGTCCATTGTGTGTATGTACCATCGTTTGGTTATCCATTCTTCTTTTGATGGGCACCTAGGTTGTTTCTATCTTTTTGCTGTTGTAAATAGTGCTGAGATGAACAAGGGTGTGCATATATCTGTTCTTGTCTTGGCTTTCATTTCTTTAGGATATAGACCTACTAATGGAGTGGCTGGGTCAAATGGTATTTCTAATTCCAACTTTTTAAGGAATCACCATCCTGCTTTCCATAGTAGCTATATCATTTGACAGTGCCACCAGCAGTGTATGAGAGTCCCGATCTCTCCGTATCCTTGCCAGCATTTGTTGTTTTCTGTTCTTGCTGAAATTTGCTTCTAGTGCTGGGGCAAAAGGATATGTCACTGTTGTTTTGATTTGCATCTCTCTAATGGAAGGTTGGGCAATCCTACTTCCGTAGTGATAACTGCCTCGGAAACCCAAGGAGGGGTCAGTAGGAGTCGGGGCCGACTCTAAGGCAAATAACAACAACAATGGATAATGATCATGAGCATTTCTTTGTATGTTTGTTGGGCCCCTAAATACCCTTTCTGATGAAATGTCTATTCATGTCTTCTGCCCATTTTTAAATTGAATTATTTGTCTTTTTGTTGTTGAGGTGTTGGAGTTTTCTATGAATTCTAGAGATAAGCCCCTTTTCAGATATGTCATTGCCAAATATTTTTTCCCAATCTGTAGGTTCTCATTTGAATCTTTTGAAGAAGTCTTTGGAAGCACATACAAATTTAATTTTTAGAAGGTCCCATTCATCTAGTATATCTTCCGCTGTTTGTGCATTTTGGGTTATGCTTGATAGTCTACTTATGCCATATATTACAAAACCAAAAGCCGAACTCACTTCCATTGAGTTAGATTCAACTCCTAGTGACCCTTCCTTGGGTTTCTGAGCCAGTATCACTAAGGAAGTAGATTGCCCAACCTTCCTTCCAAAGAGTGGCTGGCGATAATATATATATATGCCATATATTAAAAAACCAAAATCAAACTCACTGTTCACTGCCTTTGAGTCAGAGCCAAGTCATACCGATCCCCCCTTGGATTTTTGAGGCAATATCACTAAGGAAACAGAAGGCTCAATCTTCCTTCCGAGGAGTGGCTGGTGGGTTTGAACTGACAGCCTTCTGGTTAGCAGTCAAATGCCTTAGGCACTATGCCACCAGAGCTAGGGCCCCTAAATTTGCCCCTAGTTTTTCTTTGAGAAGTTTAAGCTTCACATTTAAGTGTTTGATCCATCTGGAGTTAGTTTTTTTAATATGGTGTGAGGTACAGATCTTGTTTCATTTTTCTGCAAATGGATATCCAGTTTTACCAGTCCCATTTGTTAACCAATAATCTCTTCCCCATTTATTGGATTTCAAATCTTTATCAAAGATCAGTTGACCATAGGTCGATGGATCTATTTCTAGATTCTCAATTCTATTCCATTGGTCTATATGTCTGTCGTTGTAACAGTACCAGGCAGTTTTGATTACCGTGGCTGTATAGTAGGTTTTAAGATCCAGGAGTTTGAGACCTCCTTCTTTGTTCCTCTTCAATGATGTTTTGCTTATCTGAGGTCTCTTTCCTTTCCATACAAAGTTAGTGATTGGTCATATCCTTAAAGGATGTTGATGGGAGCCGAATTGGGAGTGTATTGAATGTATAAGTTGCTTTGGGTAGAACTGACATTTTCACAATGTTCGATCTTCCTATCCATGAGCATGGTATGTTTTTCCATTTATGTAGACGTCTTATGGTTTCTTGAAGTAGTCTTTTATAGTTATCTTTGTACAGGTCTTTTGTGTCCCTGGTATGATTTATTCCCAAGTATTTTATTTTTTTGATAACTATTGTAAATGGTATTGATTTCCTTAGTTCTTTTTCAGCAATATCTTTGCTGGTGTAGAGGAATCCAACTGATTTTTGGATGTTGATCTTGCTCCAGTAGATTTTTTACTGAGTCTCTGCTTTTCTAGGAATATGATCATATCATCAACAAATAGAGATAGTTGGATTTCTTCGTTACCAATTTGGATGCCTTTGATTTCCCTTTCTTGCCTTATTGCCTTGGCAAGAACTTCCAATACAATGTTGAACAGAAGTGATAGAAGGCCTCCTTGTCTAATTCTTCTTTGCAAGGGGAATGGTTTCATTCACTCTCTCTCCATTGAGAATAAAGTTGGCTGTTGGTTTTGCACATATGCCCTTTATTATGCTGAGAATGTCCCTTCTATTTCTATTTTGCTGAGAGTTTTGATCAGGAATCGGTGTTGGATTTTATCAAATGCTTTTTCTGCATCAATTGATATGATCATATGGTTCTTTTCCTTTGTTTTATTTATGAGGTGGATGACATTGATTGTTTTTCTAATGTTGAACCATCCTTGCATACCTGATA
>NW_006921704.1:5605772-5617012 GCF_000298275.1 Orycteropus afer afer | reverse complement strand
TTGATCTTCCTATTGTTGATTTCTAATTTGATACCATTGTGATCTGAGAAGATGCTTTGCATTATTTCAATGTTTTAAAATTTATTAAGGCTTGCTTTATGACCTAATATATGGTCTATCCTGGAGAATGTTCCATGTGCACTGGAAAAGAATGTATATTGTGCTGTTGTTGGGTGAAGTGCTCTGTAGATGTCTATAAGGTCACGTTGGTAGATTGTATAGTTTAGTTCTTCTGCACCTTTGTTGAGTTTCTTCCCAGTTGTTCTACCTTTCATTGAAAGTGATGTGTTAAAGTCTCCCACTATGACTGTGGATTCATTTATTTGTCTTTTCAATTCTGTCAAAATATGATGCATGTATTTTGGGGCTCTTTCATTGAGTCCATAGATATTTATTATAGTTAGGTCTTCTTGTTCAATTGATCCTTTAATCATTGTATAGTGTCCTTCCTTGTCTTGTAATGTGATTTTTGTCTTAAAGTCAATTTGATCAGAAATTAATGTTGCCACTCCTGCTCTTTTTTGGTTGCCATTTGCTCGATCAATCTTTTTCCAATCTTTCATTTTTGGTGTATTTTTGTCTTTGTCTCAAAGATGTGTCGCTTGTAGACAATGTATTGATGGGTTATATTTTCTTTCCAGTCTGTAACTCTCCATCTCTTGATTGGTGCATTAATCCATTGACATTCAGTGTAATTATTGACAAGTATGAATTGGTTGCTGTCATTTTGTTATGTGTTTTTCATTGTGTTCCTGGTTTCTTTGTTCTGTATAATTTTCAGTACTAAGCTCATTTTGTCCATGACTCATGTTATTATTTCCTTTTTTGCTATTGTTTTAGTATTTGGTAAATATGTACACTTGTCCTCTTTTTTTATTGTAACGTGAAAGTTTATCTTATTTATTATTTTTTTTAGGTTGCCCTATGATTTATAATTTTCTCCCAGAGTTATTATAGTCCATTCTATCTTGCAACTCTCTTGACTTCCTCATTGTTTAGAATTTCTATAACTACACTATATTTTCCCTTTTTGTGGTTTGTAGTTGTCTTCATTTGTACAATCTTGTAAGCTTATTTTACTTTGGATACTTCTATATCTGTGTTGATTTCTGTGTTATATCATCTTGTATATTAATGGTTGGTTTTTGTTTGCTATTAATGGTTCTCTTTTCAAAGGACTCCCTTTAGTATCTCTTGTGAGGTTGGTCTAGTTTTAACAAATTCTCTTAATTTATGCTTATCTGGAAATCTCCTAATTTCACCATCATTTTTTGGGGGACAGTTTTGTCAGGTATATAATTCTTGGTTGGAAATTTTCCCTTTCAGGGTTTTATATATACCATCCCATTATTTCTCACTTGCATGGTTTCTGCTGAGAAATCAGAGCTTATTCTTATTGGTTGTCCTTTGTAGGTAACTTTTCCTTTTTCCCATGCTGCTTTCAGGATTCTTTCTTTGTCTTTGGTTTTGATGAGTTTGATGATGGTATGTCTTGGTGACTTTCTTTTGGAGTCTATCCTGTTTGGAGTTCATTGGACTTCCTGAATGGATATATTCTAATCTTTCATTATATCAGGGATGGTCTCTTCCAACAAATCTTGGACAACTTTCTCAGTGGTTTTCTTTTAATCTTCCTCTGCTGTAATTCTGATTACACGCAGGTTATTCCTTTTGATGGTATCCTACAAGAACCTTAGGCTTTCTTCATTTTGTTTTGATCTTTTTTTTTTTTCTGATTGATCCCTTTCCAATGAAGTATTCAGGTACTTGTCTTCAATCTCATTAATTCTGTCTTCCATTAATTTGATTCTACTCCTTTGTCCTTTCAATGTGTTATCTGCTTCTGACAATTTAGTATTAATCTTCTGGATTTCTATCTGTAGAATTTGTATCATTTCTAATTTTTGATTGATTTTGTCATTTTGTTCTTGCATTTTCTTCTGAAATTGTTCTAGGGTTTTGTCTGTTTTCCTTAATTTTGTCAGTGTTTTCCTTGATCTGTTTCTCAATCCTTTGAAGGTACCTAAATAATTGTTTTGAATTCCTTATCAGGGAGTTCCTATGCTGCTGCCCCTCAGGCATGTGTTTTGGGTCTATATCCTCTTCCCTTGTTTCTACCTCTTTATCTTGTTTCTTTGTGTGGACAGTGATGGTCTGTTGTCTCCAAGACATTGTGACATTGTTGTATTTAGATCTCTGCTAATTGATTGTGAAGAGCAGTTAAGGGTAAGTTATGCTTTTCTTGGTGGTTGTTTATCATTGGCCAGTTGGTGTAGAAGGAAGTGGAGGCTCTCACTCAGTAAGTGGAGCTGCAGGAGGTGCAGGTGTGGTTGTGTCGTGTGGGCACAGCCACTGTCTCACACTCAGTTAGACAAAAGTGACAATCAAAACCATCAAAAAAGTAAAAGCAAATGGACAAAGCACACACTGCATAAACACACAGGAACAATCACCAAAAAAAGAAAATAATAGAAAGAAAAAAAAAATCTTTGCACTATCTGGGGAAGGGATTGATCCCTTTCCAAAAAAGTGTTCAGGTACTTGTCGCCTTTTATTTTCTTCTATTGAGAAGAAAAGGAGTAGAGTAGGAGAATAATGAGAAAAGTGCAAAAAGAAAAACAAGGAATGGGGTTAACCATGAGAAAGAAAAAAAAAAAAAAAAAAAATGGGAACCAGGAACAGGGAAGAGAGAAAAAGCTGAAAACTAGAATCTGGGAAGGGAAGAATGAAGAAGAAGAATAAAAAGGGTGAACAAATAGTAATAATAATAGTAACAGTTTTAAAACAGACAAAAACAAACAAACTGAAAAAAAATAAGGAAAAAAAATCTGAGCAGGGAGGGCCAGAGCACCCAGGGTCCGTCAGAGCACACACTCTGGGTTAGAACTCCTGCCGGCCCAGAAGGTGGGTGGGAGTGAGGGATGGCTGTACTTCCATTCAACAAGAGGGTGTGGGGTCTAAGAGTAACAAGGAGAAACTCACACCTTTCCAGTCATTCGAGTCTGCAATTCCTTGTGGTCTGCAGCAAGTGGATTCTATTCTTAGGTCCCTGGAATCTGAGAGAATGTTGTTGCTTTAAATATTCAAAATGGTCAAACTGCTTGTAAACTTTCAAAATGGCTGCACCCTCCAGACAGACAAAAGTCCACAGCTCAGCCTGTCTCCCTCTTTCCTGCTTCTCCTTTTATTCTCCAGCCACCAGTATAGGCCTCCATGCAGCCCCTGGCTAGCAGTGCTGAGTTTTAAGTTAATTCTTAGGGAGCTCTGGTAGCATAGTGCCTAAGGCACTTGACTGCTAACTAAAAGGCTGGCGGTTCAAACCCACCAGCCACTCCTCAGAAGGAAGGTTGGTCAATCTACTTCGGTAGTGATACCGCCTCGGAAACCCAAGAAGGGGTCACTATGAGTCAGGGCCAACTCAACAGCACATAACAACAACAACAGCAACAACAACACTTGGCAGTATCCAAGCTGTCTATTCTGTAAAGATTGCTGACAGACTACAGCTCCATATATCTCCTTTTTTGGTGTTTTCATGAAGGTTCTTCTACTAGTTAGGGTTTAGTCCATGTCTTTATCTTTTCTTTCAAATCTCAGAGCTCCAGTGTTATCTTCTGTATCTGTAATAATTGGTTCCCCTTTTCTTTGTTGAAGAGGGTCTTTGTAGTTTTTCTGCTTATTCTGCCATCTTACTGGAACCCCCAGAATCTCAAATAATGTTTTAAAATTGGGAGAATTAACATAAAATGTGATTTTCTAATATTTCTTGCAAGTTTTGGGAACATTGGACCTGCATTCTACATGGCAAAATCCATTGGATTGTAATTGCTGCTTGTTTGTACTAACCATCCCTTTTTCTACCCAGCTAAAACCAAACTCACTGCCATGGAGTCAGTTCTGACTCGTTGGGTTTCCTCTGTTGGGTGACCTCTGTTGGGTTTCCAAGGCAGTTCTGTCCACTCCTACAATCTGTCTGATCCTGAAGTAGGTACTGGATGCCATGTATTGCAATGGTTGTCTTTTTTTCTCATAATAGAAAAATATATCTCTGTGTATATATATATCTATATATATCTATATACATATATATATCTATATATATATCTATATATATATATCTTTACCAAAGGGAGCTCTGGTAGCATAGTGGCTAAGACACTTGCCTGCTAACCAGATGGCTGGCG
This sequence comes from Orycteropus afer afer, assembly GCF_000298275.1. Classification (NCBI taxonomy): domain Eukaryota; kingdom Metazoa; phylum Chordata; class Mammalia; order Tubulidentata; family Orycteropodidae; genus Orycteropus; species Orycteropus afer. Next base: position 5,612,828 of record NW_006921704.1, on the reverse strand, counting down.
GTTCAAACCCACCAGCCACTCCTCGGAAGGAAGGTTGGGCAATCCTACTTCCATAGTGATACTGCCTCGGAAACCCAAGGAGGGGTCGCTATGAGTCGGGTCTGACTTGACGGCACCTAACAACAACAACAACATCTTTACCAAAAATGGAAAATAGACAAATAGGGTCATGTTTAAAGTAAAAAATGGTAGACAACTTAATTTTTTTTGGAAGTAAAGAATATTTTAAATATTCAATATGCTAAAAGGTATTTGTGTTTAAAGAATACACTCAATGAACTTCACTTATTGACTAGACATCTTGGCATTTGGATTTGCAAACCCTCTTTCTATTGGCCATGATTCTATGGTAAGCATTATTCTTTAGTCAAATAAAATTACACACATAGTTAATTTAAAAAAAAAAAAAAAACTAGCATTCTTGATATTAAGACCTGGAAAGAATTCTCCCTTTAATGTCTACAAGAATACCCTTAAAATGTACACAGCTAGATGTTTACTCCTACTGAAATGGCTATTAGCAAGCACCAAACCGAAAACCAAACCATTTGCCATCAATTTCACCCTGACTCATGGCAACGTTATGTTTGTCAGAGTAGAACTGTGTTCGATAGGGTTTTTAAGAGCTTGGTTTTTGGAAGTAGATCACCAGGCTTTTCTTGCTAAGCATAGGACTAGAATTATCTCTATCTGTGTCTTCATAATGCCATCACCATTTTCAGTTCTTTTCAGGTCTAATGTAATGGAAGCTAACAGTTAATGAATACTTACCAACCTTTATGCTATATAATTTTCCACATATTATTGCTTGAATTACATTAATCCTTACTTCAAACTTATGGGATTGGTACTATTATTATCCTCATTTGGTAGGTAATGAAGTTGAAGCAGAATCACATAGAGCCCATGTTCTAATTGCTACATCACACTGCCCACACACAGTTGATGTTTTCGTGTTTTAATAGCAATAGCAACTGATACAAAACTCCTTGGTCTCCTTCAGTACTTTTCAATGGAAATATGATGTGAGCCATTATATATAATTTGAAATTTTCTATAAATACATTAAAGTAAAAAGAAGTAGGTTAAACTAATTTTAACAATATGTTTTATATAACACAATATATCTAAAATATTATTTAAATATGCAATTGATAAAAAATTTCTAATAGTGCCTAAGACATTTGACTGCTAACCAGAAGGCTGGATTTCAAACCCACCAGCCACTCCTCAGAAGGAAGGTTGGGCAATCTACATCTGTAGTGATACTGCCTTGGAAACCCAAAGAGGAGTCGCTATGAGTTGGATCCAACTTAACAGCAGTGAGTTTTCGTTTTGTTTTGTTTTTTTAATGAGATATTGTACTTTATTATTATTATTAAATCTGCAAATCTCTGAGTATAATTTGCACTTACAACACATTTCTGTTGGGACTACCACATTTCACATGCTAATTGTTGTTGTTGTTATGTGCCGTCAAGTTGGCCCCGACTCATAGCGACCCCTCCTTGGGTTTCTGAGGCAGTATCACTATGGAAGTAGGATTGCCCAACCTTCCTTCCGAGGAGTGGCTGGTGGGTTTGAACCACCAGCCTTCTGGTTAGCAGTAAAGTGCTTTAGCCACTATGCTACCAGAGCTCCTAATAACCACATGGAACTACTAATTGCTATTATATTGTTGTTGTTAAGTTCTGTTGAGTCAACTCTGACTCATGGCAACCCCAAGTATAACAAAATGAAACATTGGCTGGCCCCGCGTGATCCTCATAATAGTAAGTATATTTGAACCTATTGTTGACTTCTTGTTTTGAGTTGTGCCACATTAGCAAATGGAAGTCCCAAATGTTTTGCTCTATCTCTGTCATTAAGCACAATTCTATTTTGAAGAATCAGCTCTTCTCAGTTGTATTTTGAGTGACTTCCAATTTGAGGGACTCATCTTCCAGCACTATAATAGAAAATATTCTGTTATTATCCATAAGGTTTTCATAGGCTATCCTCTTTCAGAAATAGATCACCAAGTTCTTCATCTTAGACTGTCTTAGTCTGGAAGTTCTGCTGAAATCTATTCACCATGGGTGACCCTGCTGATATTTGAAATACCAATGGCATAGCTTATAGCTTCACAGAAACACACAAGCCACCAGAGTGCAACAAAGTGACAATGGGTGGTTATATTGGACACTGTAAATACAGTTCTCTTCAATTATCCTCCTATTTAAGGTAAAGAAACTTTAGGAACTCACACTGGAAAAGCTAAACCCTCATATTTTATTATTCATACAGTTCTTTCAGTTATAAAGAAAATATAGAAATATTCTGTCTTTGCCTAATGCATAATGCATGTTTGTCCCTGACTAAAAGTCTGACATAAATAAGATAGACAATTTATTGAGATGGTTGTTCTTGCCATTTCCTCAAAGGCCATATGTGTAGTGCTACTGATATCCTTAAAAGTAATGAACATTAAATAATACCAAACCCACTGCCATCAAGTCGATTCTGCGTCATGGCAACCCCCATTGGGTTTCTGAGGCAATAAATCTTTAGGTAGTAGATTGCCTAGTCTTGCTTCCGTGGAATGAACATCAGGAATGTTGTAAATCATTATCGATTCAATCCGTGGTTTTCAATTTGCCTGGAAGTGTGAATCCTAGAATGTGTCTAGTTAACAGAGGAATTAGCAAATATCTATGAATGTCAGCATCAGCAGTAAACAGAATAACTAAATGTCTAATTATTAACAACATGGGAGTTCTCTGAGATATTTGGCTATTTTTTAAAAAGGTCCTAATATTATAAAATGACCCATCACTGTTTTAAATGACTTGAAAACACATGACTAATTTCCATTCAGACAGATTTGAGAGCATTTTTTAAAATTATTTTTAAGGTATTTTTCAGATAAAAGGCCTAAAGCATTGGTTCACTTAGATTTCTCATAAAACACCTAAGCATATTGTTGTTTTGTTTCATTTTTTTTCAACTGGGAAATTACAATTTTAGTGATTTACATTTTCAGTGCATGAAATAATGCACTAATGGGTAGAAAAATTGGCATTCACCCTCCCAAAATACCTGTAACTTTCAGAGCAGCACTTACCATGAATAGGTATCATTTTCAGTAAGTTACTAATTTTTGCTGAGCTTTATGGAATTGTTATTTTCATATATTTTGAAAATTGAGATTTATTACTGGGTTTCTTTTGGTGATATAGAAGATCAAATCAACCTGGCCCAAGAAGCTGGCTCTGTGGTGGCAACCATGTTCTGAATACACACAGCTTACCCCAAGCTCATAATACCATAGTGCTAGAAAGCTGACTTAGAATTGTTTTATAATTCTATTCATTAAATTAATTCAGAATATGTAAACTGATTTATTGTGAGATTTAAAATCGTTTCCCTCAAGAGAGCCCAGAATATTAGGTTAGCAATGTTCTGAGCACAACTTTGACTCAATTTCAGGGTACAAGCAATTTAATGTCAGCATCCCATAATTTTAGCCTCACAGTGTCATTTTCTCTCTACTTTCTACGGCTGAGTCAAAAATCTATTCAAGAGATTATAAGTATGTCAGAGCCTTTCCTACCTAGAGAAGGTTAGTGGATAACTTCTGCCTCTCTGCAGCCTCAATTTATTTCTTCATCTTTATTCCAGTATCTGCAGTTGATTTCCTTTTGGGTAATGTGACCTTACAAGCTAATGTATTGAAAACTGAGTTTTATAACTGAGGCAGCATAATCACATTATGCCTCATTATCAGTTATTTTCTGTGTTGCTTCCCAGCTATCTTCTCCTTTTCCATTGCCCCAGTTTCTGCTGAAATCTAAATTCTCATCACCCAAAGTGTAGGCTGTTATTCCCTCATGCTTTCCCAGCCTTTAGACTCCATCATTTCTTTTGGGCATCCTAAGAACATCTTCATCAAATACCATTTTTATTAGGTCACAATCCTGTTCATAAATCCAGGCATCTTATAAATTACTTTAATAATCTGGAATATTTATAATATGCTTAGCTCTCTGTGGGGCATAGACTTGAAAGGCATGTCCCTATCCACAAGAAATTGACAAGTCTAAACCAGCAGCCTAAGCTTTTAGTCTCTAGTCACCTTCTCTAGTCAACTCAATGCCCATTGCTATTAAACCAAATTTAATTGCGTTGCCCTACATGAAAGCTTTCATTACATTTCCTCTCTCGTATTCCTTACCATTATACCTTTCTCTCTTCTCTCCATCAAACCATCTCTCTTACTTCCTTCAAAACTTGATAAACCTGTATGCTGGCACTTCTATTAAATGTCCCCAGAAAACTCATCTTCAATCTAATAAGTTTTTTAATCAGCCTCTTTCAGGCCCTCTGTATTAAGATTTCATCATGTTCATGTGAAATTCTAAATATATTGTGTTAAAAATGTCATGGCATTTTCCAGTACCATGGTACCCTCAACAGGAAGACTGTGAGCTAGTACCAAGAAAGGACTGTGCCTTCCATATTTAATATTCTCCATTGCAAGCACTACTGGTATTTGAGCATGCTAGGCATTGAACAAATTTTGTTACTGTTGATATCTTAGTTTTTTCTCTCTTTCAGGTTTACCATGGTAAAGGTAGAGGTAATATCTATCTGTATTATAATATCTCCTATTTTATTGTAAATAGAGCACTGAATAACTGATGGTTTTATGAAAGCTTATAGACTATGATAGACACTTTTTGAGGAGTTCTGGTAGCATAGTGCCTAAGGCACTTGACTGCTAACCAGAAGGCTGGCGGTTCAAACCCACCAGCCACTCCTCGGAAAGAAGGTTGGGCAATCTACTTCCATGGTGATAATGCCTTGGAACCCCAAGGAGGAGTTGCTGTGAGTCGGGTCCGACTCAACAGCACATAACAACAACAATAGACACTTCTTGAACCCCACCTTAGTACCCGCAAGAAAGAAAAATAAAATACTTTATATATCTAGTTACCTAACAGTATCATAGCTCCTTTTTAGGTGCATTAGAACAGCCATGTAGAAATATATTGTAGACAACTGAAGATTAATGACTGAAGATAGGCTAGCCAGCTACATACTACATTAACTTTCATCTACATTATTTAGTCACTCAAGACCAGCCAGAGAATAATGAATAATCTTCATTTGTATTCCACATTTCTACAATATTTGAATCCATATATATTTTTTTCATCATTTATAAATACAGATATCTATACTGTTTCCTTAGTTACTAGACCAATTATTTTTTTCCTACTTTTATCCCATCATGCCTTAAAATTCAGCTTAACTAAGGCTGGTAGTTCAAACCCACCAGCCACTCCTTGGAAGGAAGATTGGGCAATCTACTTCTGTAGTGATACTGCCTCAGAAACCTAAGGAGAGGTCGCTATGAGTCAGATATGACTCAATGGCAATGAGTTTCGAGTTTTTTGTTTGAACCAGAGGATAACTGACTACCTGATCACAATTTAGTTCAGTAAATTTTTAGTGGGGAGAAGTGAATATATCTGTGATTTCATTCTCTTTGATCATCAACATTGTTGATTTTTCTATGTGTGCTTAAAAAGAAGAGAAAGATCTGCTAGAAAACTGAAATCTTGGGAATATTTTTAGTGTGATTTATAAGAATTATTAAAGAGAAAGGAATGATAGGGAAGATCAACTAATCTCTTTGGTAACATGCTCACATTGCACATTTACAATTAAGCTGTTCTTATTTCTGTAATTAAAATAATTTCCTCTGAGAGGCCTTAATAGTTCATGCCCATGAGTAACAAAAAAAAAAACTGTCATGAATGAATGAAAGGTCTATTAAGATGCTTTAATTCCTATGAAAAATCTTTGAAAACAAACCAGCAATGAAAAAGACAATCAGTAGGGTTGGTCAGGGGTCATTTTATCTACCCATGGGATCTACCAGCTCATGAATTTATTCATTCTTTCACTCAACACAGATTTATTGAGGACTGATTCTTTGGCAGGCGCAATGGGTACAATAAGGATTGAGACATAGTACTGCCCTCAAACAACTCTCATTCCAACAGAGGGGCCAGACAAGTGAACAGTAAACCAAAAAAACCAAACTTACTGCCATTGAGTCAGATCTGACTCATAGCAACCCCTTGAGGCAATATCACTATGGAAGTAGATTGCCCAATCTTCTTTCTGAGAAGTGGCTAGTGTGCTTGAACCACCAACCTTCTGGTTAGTAGTCAAATGTGTTAGGCACTATGCTACCAGGGCTCCCAGGTGGATAGTAGAAGGTGATATATGCTGAGACAGAGTTATAAATATTGTATAATATTGTGTTGACACAAACTCCACCTTCGGGATCCTTTTACTGAGAGCATTTTAATCCTGTTAGTCTTGAATTTAGTGAATTAAATTCACTCTTTAATTGTTGAGAAAATGAAACTGCAAGAGTTAACTGATATTAATCGATTAGACACAAAGTATATACTAAAGTCACTAGAAATATTTTATTGTGTGTATACTTGACTATAAGGAGCCTTACTGGTTAATTTAAGCTCAACTCAACTTGCTTAATTGCTGACTGAAAAGTTGGCAGTTTGAACCCACTAGCATCTCCATGGGTGAAAAAGCCTGGCAATCTCCTCCCGTAAAGATTTCAGTCTAGGAAACCCTCGGGAGAAGTTCTGCTCTGCACTATAGGGTCTAATTTATGACTCAGAATTGACTTAATAGCACACAATAACAGATATGACTATAATATGGACATATGCTATGTTATGAATATAATATGGATATAGCATAGAGGTAAAGTAAAGAGAGGAAAAGTTTGATGTAATCCATAAATCACTAGAACAAGAATAAGAGAAACCTGGGCTTGAGTTATGACTTTGACTCAAATTAATTGTTTGAGAAATTTCACTTTTTCCTCCTTATTGAAAGAAGGAGTTGACTAGCTAAACATGTCAGTGAAAATGAAATTCATAGTTAAGTGCCTCAATATTGGAGTCACAATAATTAATATGATAAGGAGCTCTGGTGGTGCAGTGCCTAAGGCATTTGACTGCTAACCAGAAGGTT
>NW_006921704.1:5594506-5605403 GCF_000298275.1 Orycteropus afer afer | reverse complement strand
AAAAAAAAAAAAAATATGACAATGAGACATGAGATGTTCAGTGAGATTCTTGCCTGCCATATGGGAGACCCAGGTTTGATTCCTAGATAGTGCATTTCATGGGCAGACATCACCCTTTTGTCAATGGGAGCTTGCCTGCTGCTGTGTTACTGAACATCTTTCAATGAAGCTTCCAGATTGAGATAAGCTAGGAAAAAAGAACTGTTGATCCTACTTCCAAAAATCAACCAGTGAAATCTCTATGGATCACAACAGCCCAATCCACTGCTACTCGTGGGGATGACACAGGATGGGGCAGTGTTTTGTTGCATTGTGCATGGGGGTCCTCATGAGACAGAGGATTGACAGCAGATTACAACAATAACACAAAGCCTGGGAACCAATGTATATATTCAGGCCCAGGTCTGGGCATTTAGATCTATGTGAGGAAGGGCTGGACAAGTAACCCATTAGTAATTAATTTGAAAATTAATGGCCATATTGCCTTGTAAACCATGCTTGTTGATGTCTCTGAAAGCAGCTTTGGAATCTTTCTAGCTGCTTCTGGTTACTCTTAAAATTGAGCTCAATTTCTTATCATTGAGCTTTAATTTTGGTGTGGCAAAACTTATCTATTTATTTATTTATACTTTTATTGTGGTGAAAACACACACAAGACATTTGCCGACATAACAAGTTCCCCATTTACAACTCAGGGACATTGATGGCATTTTTCATGTTATGCCACCATTATCACTATCTTTTTCACTATTTTCATAAACTCAACGCCCCACAAACGAAAGCTTCCCCTTTTCCACCTCCTTTCTACCCCTGTAACCACTAATAATCTTTGATTTATGTGTGTGTGTGTGTGCATGTATATATATATTATATATATATATATAATATATATATTTGTTTTGTTTTGAATTCCATCTATGTATAAACCTTTTCTTGATTTTTTATAATAGTGGAGTCATACAATATTTGTTTTTCTGTGATTGACATTTCACTCAGGATAATGTCCTCCAAGTTCATCCATGTTATTCAGTGATTTGCATATTTTACATTATTCTTTAGGGTTGCATAGTATTCTATTGTGTTTATGTATCACAGTTTGTTTATCCATTCCTCAATTGATGGGCACCTAGGTTGTTTCCATCTCTTTGCTATTGTGAATAGTGCTGCAAAGAACATGGGTGTGCATGTATCTGATCATGTCCTGCCTCTCACTTCTTTAGGATATAATGGGATTGCTGGATCACATGGTATTTCAATTTCCAACTTTTTAAGGAATTGCCATCCTGCTTTCCACAGTTGTTGCATCATTTTACAGTCCCACCAGGATTGTATGAGAATCCTAATCGTCCCACATCCTTGCCAGCATTTTTATTTTCTGTCTTGTTGATTTTGCTGTTAATGTCATTGTTGTTTTGATTTGTATCTAATGGTTAATCATTGTGAAAATTTTTTCATATGTTTGTTGGCCATCTGAATATCTTCTTTGGTGAAATACCTATTCATATCTTTTGCCCATTTTTTTAAAATTGGATTGTTTGTCTTTTTGTTGTTGAGGTGTTGGAGTTTTCTTTAAATTTTAGAGTTAAGTTCCTTGTCAGGCATGTCATTGGCAAATATTTTTCCCACTCTGTTCTCTTTTTAACTCATTTGGAGAAGTCTTTTAATGCTCATAAGAATTTAATTTTTAGAAGATCCCAGTCATCTAGTTTAGGTTCTACTGTTTGTGCATCTTGAGTTATACTTAAAGTCTATTTATGCCATAAATTAGAGTCCCTAAGTTTGCCCCTATTTTTTTTTCTTTGATGAACTTTGTAGTTTTATGTTTTACATTTAAATATTTGATCCATCTGGAGTTTATTTTTGTGTATGGTGTGAAGTATGGGTATTGTTTCATTTTTGTGCAAATGGATATCCAATTTTGCCAGCACAATTTGTGAAAGAAACTATCTCTTCCCATTGAATGGATTTCAGCCATTTGTCAAAAATCAGCTGACCATGGGCTGATGGATTAATTTCTAGGTTTTCAATACTGTTCCACTGATCTCTTATGTTTGTCGTTGTACCAATACCAGTTGTTTTGACAACTGTGGCTGTGTGGTAGGTTTTGATATCTGGGAGTGTGAGACCTCCTGCTTTGTTCCTTTTCTTTGAAGTATTTTGCTTATCTGATGTCTTTTTCCTTTCCATATAAAATTAGTGATTGGTTTTCCATGTCATTAAAGAATGTTGATAGAATCTGGATCAGGATTACATTAAATATATAAATTGCTTTGGGTAGTATTGACATTTCACAATGTTCAATCTTCTTATCCAGGAGCATAGTATGTTCTTCCCTTTATGTTAATCTCTTATAGTTTCTTGAAGTAGTGTTTTGTAGTTTTCTTTATATATGTAATTTGTGTTCCTGGTGAGATATATTCACAACTGTTTTAACTTTTTGGTAGCTATTGTGAATGGTATTAATTTCCTTAATTCCTTTTCAGAGGTCTCTTTGATGGTGTAGAAGAATCCAACTGATATTTGTTGCTCTTGTATCCTGCCACTATGCTAAATCTTTCAATAAGTTACAAGAGTTTTCTTGCTGAGTCTCTTGGGTTTTCTTTATATAAAATCATATGATTTTCAAATAGGGATAGTTTTACTTCTTCCTTAACTATTTGGATGCCTTTGATTTCCCTTTCTGGCCTTATTGCCCTGGCTGAGACTTCCAATACAATGTTGAATAGAAGTGGTGCTAGAAGGCATCCTTGTCTGGTTCTTGTTCTCCAGGGGAATCGTTTCAGTCTCTTTCCATTGAGAATAATGTTGGCTGCTGGTTTTGCATATATGCCCTTTATTATGTTGAGGAATTCCCCTTCTATTCCTATTTTGCTGCATATTTTTATCAGGAATTGGTGTTAGATTTTATCAAATGCCTTTTCTGCATCAATTGATATGATCATGTGGTTCTTTTCCTTTGTTTTATTTATGTGATGGATGACATCGATTGCTTTTTTAATGTTGAAGCAACCTTGCATATGTGGTATGAACCCCAGTTGGCCATAATGTATTAATTTTTGGATATGTTGTTGGAGTCTATTGGCTAAGATTTTGTTGAAGATTTTTGCATCTATATCCATGAGATATACTGGTCTGTGGGAGCTCTTGTGGCCTTTTGAGTGAAGTCTTTACCTGGTTTGGTGTCAAGGTTATGTTTTCTTCATAAAATGAATTTGGGAAGATTCCATCCTTTTCTATGTTTTGGAATAGTTTGAGTAGGATTGGTGCCAGATTTCTGAACATTCAGTAGAATTCTCTAGTGAAACAATCTGGACCAGGACATTTTTTTGTTGGTAATTTTTTTATGACCTGTCCAATTTCTTTTTTTTGTTATGGGTCTGATGAAGTTTTCTACCTCAGTCTGTTTTAGTTTAGGTATATAGTGTGCTTCTAGAAATCTGTCCATTTATTTGAGGTTTAAAAATTTTATTCATGCAGCATTTTACCCCCTTTTATTTTGCTTTGATATATCTGTGTGAGCAGATACATCTATTTATTAGTTGTTAGCACTTTGGAACTCACCCTCTGTCTCCTGGTGGGTGCGAGAGATAATGAGAGTGTGTTCACGGATCTCTGTTAGATGTTTATAAATAGCAATTGAGAGTGAGTTGAGCCAGTATTGGCCACTGTCCATCATTGGTCAGTTGGTGCAAAAGGAAGTGGTGGCTCTCACTAAGTCAGTGAGGCTAAAAGGAGGTGCAAGTATAGTTGGCTTGTGTGGGAGCAGTTGCTTTGTGCTACTCAGACAGAAAAAAAAATAAAAATAAACACCAAAAAAACCAAAATGAGAACAAAAAACTCAAGCCACATAAACAGGAATAATTGCAAAAGAATAAAGAGAAATTCAATAAATAAAAAAAAAAATTTCAAAATACATTTAAAAAGGACAAAAAACAATGAACAAAAGAGAAAAAGAAAGAAAGAAAGCCACAATATCTGGGGAGGGCAGAATCAGTGAAAAGAGCAAGAGTAAAAGAGTAGGAAAAACTGCAAAGGGGAAAACAAGGGATGGGAAGAACTGAAAGAAAGAACAAAGAAGGAAACTGGGAAAAGGGAAGAGAATGAAAAGGAACAACAACAAAAAAAAAAACAACCAAGAACCAGGGATGGGAAAGAGAAGAAAAGGGAAGAAAGGCAGAAGATACAAAGAATAATTTTAAAATAAACTGTTCTGGTCACCTAGTGCCACTCTGACAGGAACATATCACAAATGGGATGGCTTGAAGAAACAGGAGTTTTATTCTCTTACAGTTTGGAGGCTTTAAGTCTGAGTTCAAATTGCCAAGCTCTAGGGGCTGGGTGAAAGCCCCTCAAGCTTCGGTTGGAAATCTGCCTCCTGCTGCCGGCCCACTGAGGCTGGAGGCTTTTCTTCACTCCGCTGCTGGCTGCTGAGGCTGACAAGCCCAAGATTGACAAGTAAAAAGACACAGTCCTGATGTTACCAAACCACATGGCAGGCCATGAAGTCAAGTCCATTGAAAATCCCAAGGTCGGCAGAGCATGGCAAGGCTGCTGAACAATAACCCGGCTACATGCAGTATTCCATCATACCATAAGCTAGCTACCATTCCCAAAGACTTCTCCTTATATACAGGAAGTAGACCACATCCCTAAAGCAGCTACTCAGCTGCTCCAGTAGATTCCACCATGGAGTTAATTACTAATCTCACCATGGGGAATAACTACATTCAGCTGCTCAGCTACTCACCCAGGCCCAGCCAAGTTGATACACAAACGTAACCACCACACAAACAAGTAAAATAAAATTATGGGGGGCAGGGCATGGCACCCAGCCTCTGTCAGAGCACAGACCAGGATGGAGCTCCTACAAGTCAAGAAGGTGGGTGGAGGCAGGGGTGCAGGGGATGGCCAGTCCTCCACTCACCAAGAAGGCACAGGGCACAAGTGTAACAAGGGAAATATCATACCTCTTCAATCATCAGTATCTGATGTGGTTGCCTGTGCTGTCCTTTACAGGCAGAGCACACTGCCAGGTCACAGTTCAAGTAAGAACACCACCTGCACATACCTGAAATGCCTGTGCCAGCTGCTTGGAAACATCCAAAATGGCTGTGCCCTCAGGACGGCCTTCAGAAGCCCATAGGTCCACCTGTCCCCTTCTTTACTCTTCTACATTCTGGTTGTCAAGCACCATTGCAGTCCTTGCCCATGCAGCCTTGATGAGGAGAGTTGACTCTTAGGTTACTTTTGGGAACTATCAAAATGGCTGTGCCGTCAGGACAGCCTGCAGGCCACAGCTCCATTTGTCTTCTTACTCACTGTTTCATTCAGGTTCTTCTGCTAGTTGGTATTTAATCCACTTCTTTATCCTTCCCTTCAAAGTTCAGGGTTCCAGGATCGTCCTCTGTATGAGTGTCCATTGGTTTCTCAATGTTTTCTTGCAGACGGTATGTATAGCTTGTCTGCCAATTCTGTCATCTTGCTGGTGGTGCAGCTTATTCTTAGAGTACCAGCCTGTTGCTTTTTTCATAAATCACTTCAAATTCCAGATATGCTCCTGAGCAGCAGGATACCTGTATGCTTAATGAGTTTCCATGGATCTCCTAGAATTCAATCTGTCCTTTGGGAGATTCAAGCACTTACAAGTACTGTGCTGCTCATAATTTTAATTTTGGCACTTAAGATATACTTGATGTTAATGTATGTTACTTCCAGAGAAAATGGGTGTCCTGCTGAAGGGATGGCGTTTGCAATGTTTGCTGTAGAATTTCACATTCCATTGTATGTGTTTCCTAGAGAAATTGGCAAAGCACCTTATTAGAGGGCATAGTGTTATCTGACAGCCAAGGTGGAATTTAGGCTGAAAGTGATCACAAATAAAGTCAGCTGGGAGTGTACAGAAATGAATTGCAAGTCCTCTGGAATAGAGGGAAGTAAATAACTCTTATGAAAATCTGCTTCTATCCAAAGTTTCCATGAACTATAACTTTTAAAATATATCTTAGGAAGATTGGCAGAATCTCATGCTAAATTGTAAAAATGATGTTTAAATTTTAATTGTAAAATGGCATGATGTTTCTGTTTACCCTTCACTTTGTTAAATCGATATGCAGGCTGGTCATAGCATACCAAATAATACAGTAAACAGGGCTTTGTGTGTAGAGACCAGTAAGTAAGGGACACTATTCTCCCACCAACTGTTACCTAGTGGGATTTTCTTTCTTTTTTTTTTTTTTTAACCAACTTATTATTATTATTATTATTGTGATTTGGGTGAAGATTCAGAGAGCAAATTCACTTTCCATACAGCAGTTCACATACACTTTGTCTCATGACATTGACCACAGTTTACCACAATGTAACAGTTCTCCTCCCACTTCCTCCCCATAGTTACCTCTTCCCAGTGTCCATCACTCCATGCACTCCTGCCCCCTGAGCTGTCTCCCTGTGCATAAGCAGCCCTTCTTTCTCCCATGATGGTTCTCTCCAAGGAGAGTATCTACCTCAGGTAAATGTTCAACTCATATGCCTGTCTTCTGTTTGGCTGGAAACCACAGCTGTGGGTTCAATTCCAGACCTGAAGGGCAGCTAGGGTCCATAGTCTCAGTGCTTCCACCAGGCTGTATCGGACCAGCAAACCTGGTGCCCCCTCTTTTTTTTCTCCAAATGGTTTTGAGTTTTGTTCCACATTGTTCTCCCTCTCTATCAAGGATCTCCTACATAGATCCCCTTTCAAGTGGATGACAGTGGTAGCCAAGCACCATCTAGTTCTTCTGGTCTCATAGTCGTATAGGCTGCAGATCGGATGGTGTACCAGTCGTTAGGACTAATTGTTTACATGAATTTTGGTTTTCTTCATTCTTCTTTGCTCTTGATGAGGAGAGACCCATCGTTGCATCCAGATGGCAGCTTGCTAGCTTTTAAGATCCCAGTCACTACTCGCCAAAGTAGGAGGTGGAACAGTGTTTTGTATAGTATGTTATGCCAATTGAACTTGATGTCCCTAGTGGGATTTTCTAAGCTATTGCACCTTTGTCATGTCATCTGCAAAGTGAGGATGTTGAAGACGTGGAGATGAAGAAGCCTCATGTGTTTCTCAACTCAGTTACATAATTTACGAATATGAAAAAATGTTTGGTAAACAAAAATGGATTCTTAAAATTATTATTTGATGATATCAAGATTTTGTGTAGGGATGAAAGAACTGAAATATATTCCAAAATACTTGACTAGAAAAACCTACCAGAATGTTATCAATTTTAAGAACTGACCATTTTCTTTTTTATAAATATTATCATCCTAATTATAGGATACTGTATCTGCTTTGAGGAATAGGCTTTCCTAATTGGTATTCTTGTCTCATGATGCACTGAGTTAGACTTCTGCAACCAAAAAGGAAAAAAATGGAAGTCATCTGAATATTTTATTCTGTTATGTTTTTATATGCACAACATTCTTTGAAAACTCGTACATTTTAGACAGCATACAAGGTATACATGGTACTGAATCCCATCTCAGTTTAATTAAACTCATTGTCCTAACCTGCTAAGTCAAGCAAAACAAGGAGTGGTCATTTTGTTAATGAAGACAAGGTCTTTTAAAAAAAAAAGTTCAGCAGACATCACAATCCTTTTCTCTACACTGTCCCTCTGAAGCACCTTTAAGATATGTGTTGCAGACAGTCAATTAAAGCCACAATAAGTAGTGCAAATAATTTCATAGCTCCTACTGAAGCATTTCAAGACTTAAGAGTTATGGTCCAGTATTTCTAAAATAAATACTATCAGTTCTTCCTAAAGCTGAGCCCTACAGGATAAAGTTAAAGGCTAAAACTTTATTGTTTTTGGGTCTATCTGTCCAATCAATAGTCGAAAACCACAGGAAAGAGAAGAAATGATTTTTCACAAAGTCTCACTTCTTGTACACATAGTTTTATTATTGATTATACATGGAACAGACTGTTCTTACCTTGCTTGCACTTTTATTGTTCCTTGAGTGTTTACTTCAAAATTCTTTCTTCTCTCTTAGATCTTCCAAATAGTTGTGATCCAGATTCCAAACTCGTGGAATATTCTGTTCTCTCTCCTTTTAGGCTAGTATTATTCACAAGAGAGAACTTTCTTTTGTGCTTAATGAGGTCTATTTTGATGCAAAATTTTATGTGCTTAATATTAATATCTCACAATTTTAATTAAATCAAGTAGTGATCTAAAATCAAATACAGAAGCACTATAAGCATGGTGCTTCTTTATTTTTATCTCCATGTATTGCCTCTCCTGAATTTATAATTAATAATGAAAAGGAATTTTATCTAGAACCCAAAACACGGCCTAAGAATATGCTGTTTAAATGGTATGAATTACTTAAAAAAAAAAAAAAAAAATTAGACTCAGTCTTCTGTAATACATTTCCAAGAAGTTATATGACATCTCAATTGTATTTCTGTTTTTTGCCTATGTGTATTTTTTTTTTTCATAAATTGTGTTGTCACACAAAAGATCTTAGTAGTTTTATAGTAAAGGAGTAAATTTTATTTAAAAATGTACAATTTATTATTGTTTTACCATTTACATTTTGCTCATAAATTTTACTACCTTTTAAAAACTCTGTCAAGGTTGAAGTTTTACAAAATCCTTTAAGTAAAACTTGCAAATCTCAACCTTAAACCAAATTCTTCATATTCAGGATTAAGCACTGTAATAGTCCTTTCTTTATAATGCCTTAACTACTATATCTTTGCTTCTAAAATCTTCAGTTGAGATGGAATCAAGAATTTTAAAATTGTATTATTTTTAACATATATTTATTATTTGCTTCCTTTCTCTGAATTTGTCAATTCCTTTAGACTTACATTCTGGCAATAATTTTATGTCTACCAAGTAGCATAGTGCCTAAGGCACTTGACTGCTAACCAGAAGGCTGGCAGTTCAAACTCACCCACCACTCCTTGGAGGGAAGATTAGGCAATCTACTTCCATAGTGATACCACCTTGCAAACCCAAGGAGGGGTCGCTCTGAGTCGGATCCGACTCAACGGCAGTGAGGTTTTTTTTTTTTTTTTTTTTTTTTTTTAATCAAGTAGCACAGTTGATCAGGTCCAGACTCCCTCCCACATCCAATGATATTTGATAATGTCTGAATTTTACAGATTTTCTTACTGACTTTTCAGAAAGGAAGACAAGCTCATTTTTTATACTTTTATTTTCTAAAATTCTAGCTGTAATTGTCCTTATGATAATAAGAATCATCAAATACTATCTGTGAAATCTGTTGAAATTCACAAAACTACTGAAGTTAGTGAAACACAATAACACGTTCATTGTTGTTGTTATGTGCCGTCGAGTCGGCCCCGACTCATAGTGACCTCTCCTTTCGGTTTCCGAGGCAGTATCACTACGGAAGTAGGATTGCCCAACCTTCCTTCCGAGGAGTGGCTGGTGGGTTTGAACCGCCAGCCTTCTGGTTAGCAGTCAAGTGCTTTTAGCCACTATGCTACCAGAGCTCCCAACACGTTCATAGGGGTAAGTTAAAATAACTATTTCAAATGTCAGAGCCATTTTAGCCTTCCCCATAAATCACAGTGGGAGTATCATTATCTTATGTGATTAATGACACGTCATGTTGTGAATCTGATTACAACCACAAAACAAAGAAAATAAAAAGGAGATCACTCACAAACACCTTATGTGAACAGTTTGGGATGTCTCTTCTAAATTATTATTATTTGATTAGTCAGCAAGTCTATTAAATACAATTCATTGAGACCCACGGAAGCCTCACAGAGATTTTCCTAATGGTATTCAGATGCTTTTATTTCTTTCTTCATAAAAACTGAGTGAGGACTTTTAAGAACAGCAGTAATCTGTATGTTTTTGTCCATCCCACTTCAGATTTGGGAATTTCTGCATCACTGCCTATTTCCCAGATACTTCATAATAAAAAATTATTTTCTTTTCACAGTAGTAGTGTTCGATTTGTTTAAACTTGTCCTTAAAACTCATTATTTTGAGAAAATGTTGCTTCCCTTTTAGTTTTTGTAGTTCCAAATCATTTTTGTCCCTTCACAGAATGATTTTTTTCTTTAGAATTATCTTGTTTAAAATTTCACTGGTAATATGCACAAGATCCTAATAAAGATTTTCTTAGCACAGTATATAAAAATATGTTTTTAATACATAAATTTCCAACACTTAAAAAACAGTTTCACCTAATTAAGAAAATGTTTATTTGTTATGCAGCTATAATATGTGTGTGTGATAAAGTGTGTATATATACTTTAAAAAAAGAAATGTCTTCCAGTCATCTTCAACTCATGGTGACCCAAAGTGTGTCCGAATAGAACCGTGCTCTGTAGTTTTCAATGGCTATTTTTTCAGACGTAGATGGCCAGGACTTTGTTTTGAGGAGCCTGTCATTAGACTCAGACCACCAATGCTTTAGTTAGCAGCTGAGGCCATTAACCATTTGCACCACACAGGTACTATTAGATGGAGTAATGTCTAATGAATGTAACATACAAAGTGTTAAACTAACCTATTAATATGCTCTGCTTAATCACACATTCTTTGCCTCATTTATGTTTTGTTTATTTTCTCTTTAAATATTTTAGTGTGTTGTTGGCAAATGTTTATACAGCAAGTTAGATTCCCATTTAACAATATTTATGCATATTGTTCAGTGACATTGGTTACAATTTCCACAATGTATCAACATTGTCATTATTTCCATTCTGGTTGTTTAATTTCCTACCTTCATTTTCTGTCATCCCTGCTCTCCTGACCTTCTCATCTTTGCTTAAGAGTAAACGTTGAAATTCACCAAGGAGGATATTCAAGCGGCCAACAAACATATGAAGAAATGCTCACGATCATTAGCTATTAGAGAGATGCAAATCAAA
>NW_006921704.1:5547591-5593268 GCF_000298275.1 Orycteropus afer afer | reverse complement strand
AAACCCACCAGCCACTCCATGGAAGCAAGACTTAGCAATCTATTTCTGTAAAGATTTATCACCTTGGAAACCCAATGAGGTATATACTCCTTGGAACAATCAACCATTCGAGATCCAAAGGGCAACATTTGCCCAGGAATATATCTCTGAAGGCAGGAAGGGATAGGAAAGAAGGAGGAATAGAAATAGTAAACACTGGGAGGAAATGGGAAGAGTGCTGCTATATTATGGGATTGCAATCAATGGCATGAAATATAATGTGTATGAATTGTTGAATGAAAAGCTGATTTTCTCTGTAAACTTTTACCTGAATAAAAAAGTGATAAACTGTGACCCAATGGTGAAGAGTGTTGTTGGAACACAGGCTTAGGAAGAGCCTAGATTTCCTGATGCTTGGACTGATTTTGAACAGATGTAGAAGAGTTTTCCAGGTGGTTGTCATGTAGTAAGTATGAAGGTGGGACCACAAAGGACCAAGGTGTGAAGTGCTGTGACATGTTGAAAGTGGCTGTAGCATAAATTACAAGGAACCAATAAATTGACATAGTAAACCAGGGCTGGATTGTGAGTTTTAACAAGCTGGTTGTGTGTTCTTTTGCTATATCTTGAGTTGACCTCCAAACCTGCCTATTCTGCCACCATTTTAGTTAGGGAAAGCAAAAGTTTTTGTGGATTTAGTAAAAGTAGAAACAAAGCTGAATGAAAATAAAAATAACTGCCTATCCACTGCTCTTTGCCTATTCTAGATTATGGATTCTGGTTCAATGGTTCATATACTGAAATGGTGATGCAATGAAATAGTTACAGTCACAAGCTATTTATTTAGTGCTGACTGGATGCAATATAGGAGCTCTGGTAGCATAGTGGCTAAGGCACTTTACTGCTAACCAGAAGGCTGGTGGTTAAATCCACCAGCCACTCCTCGGAAGGAAGGTTTGGGCAATCTACTTCCGTAGTGATATTGCCTTGGAAACCCAAGGAGGGGTCGCTATGAGTCGGGTCCAACTCGATGGCACATGACAATAACAATGGATGCAATATACTCTGCGTGTCACTAGCATCACTTTATAGGCTGTTCTCACATTGATCACTATGAGAGGGGCTGTAAAATTCATCTTTATTGGAAAAAGAAAAATAGATCACAATAAATTGCAAACACATCAGGGAGTTTACTCATAAGCAGTAGGAGAGAATCAAAGCAAGTTTTCATGTAGAAAGAAAGAGATGGGCTAAAAGGAGCACTCTGTGGGAGACAGCAAACCATAAAAATATAGAGGTGTTGGGAGAGATTTGGAAATAGTCAGCTATGTCAGTCCATTGTGAATTCTAAAGATATTTTAAGGTTTGTACAGATGCTATCCACAATACTTTGATCAGGCCTTAGCTTGTTTAAAAGATGATATAATGGTGGCTAAGTCAGCATGAGCAAGTGATATCATGGCAGATTATTCTTATTCCTGGAGAATTGGAAATTTTCTTTTTCTCTAAATAAAGAGAATAAACAAAAATTCAGTCCCTTTCTAGGTTCTTTGGAAGATATGTAAAAGCAAAGTACTAAATTGGAAATCCATTTAAAATATTAGGGGTCATCATGTATTATTTACTGATTATTGTAACTCTTAATTTGGTTTCTGAACATCCTTGTATGCTAAAACATGGAGATTATCTTTTTGAATATCCCTCTAAACTAAAGTTTACTAAGCTTCATCTATGTTTCCTTGCACTGCTGAAAGCTAAAGGAAGTATAGGGGGAGAAATGGCACTTGAGTTACTTGCAATTTATCCAAGAATGTAAAATGCACACACTCTCTAAAAAAGTAAAAAATGATTAAAAAAAAAAAGATATTAGTGTAAAACCATGTAACACATGCATATATTGTTGTTGTTGTTATGCGCCATTGAGTCAGACCCGACTCATAGCAACCCCTCCTTGGGTTTCCGAGGCAGTATCACTACGGAAGTAGATTGCCCCATCTTCCTTCCAAGGAGTGACTGGTGGGTTTGAACCACCAGCCCTCTGGTTAGCAGTCAAGTGCCTTAGGCACTATGCTACCAGAGCTCCTAACACATGCATACAGGGTCAAAAAAAGGACTGATCTGTGTGGATCATAGATAACGGAAGAAAAAGGAACTGAGCTGAACCAATATTATTATTTGTTAACTCATTGAGAGTTGAGAAATTGTTCCTAAAATACATTAATTAAGCAACATTAAAATTACAAATTTTTCTATAACAAAACAAAAATTACTACAGTTGATGATGTAAAGATATGGATTATCTACCATTTACCATTTAATGGGTTGGTGTTTTTGATACCAGAGTGTGATTAATATTCAAAGTCCCATTATCATTTTCTTGCATGTATTTATTCATACACTTTACACTCTTTCACCATCATTTTATTAATGCTAGTTAATACCTGTTTTTATGGAGCAGAGTACACTGCAGTTACATTATTAATAGATCTGATAAGAATAAAAAGGAGGCCTGGTGGCTCTGAGGTTAAAGCCATTGGTGACTTGAACCTACCAGCTGCTCTGTGGGAGAAAGATGAGTCAGTCTGTTCTGTAAGGATTTACAGCCTTAGATTCCCTATGGGGGAAGTTCTACTCTGTCCTGTAGGGTCGCTATGAGTCTGAATCAACTTGATGGCAGTGGGGTTGGTTTAGATGAATGAATGCAAAGACATTTGACTGTGAGGATCGTAACAATCTATTACAACCTTTTGAAGAATAGGAAATCCAGAACACTTAATAGCGCTCGTGTGGAACCTGTACATAGACCAGAGGCAGTTGTTTGAACAGAAGAAGGAGATACTGCATGGGATGTATCCTTTTCCCATACTTATTCCAACTACATAATGAGCAAATAATCTGAGAAGCTGGACTACATGAAGAAGGATGTGGTGTCAGGATTAGAGGAAGACTCATCAACAGCCTGTGCCATATAGATGACACAACTCTGAAAGCAAAGAGGATTGAGTCACTTACTGATGAAGATAAAAGACTACAGCTTTCAGTATGGATTACACTTCCATGTAAAGAAAACAAAAATTTTCACTACTGAACCAATAAACAACATCAGGATAAATGGAGAAAATATTGACGTTGTCAAGGATTTTCTTTTACTTGGATCCACAATCAACACCCATGGAAGCAGCAGTCAAGAAATCAAACAACATATTGCATTAACAATTCTGCTGCAAAATATCTCTTAAAAATGTTGAACAGCAAAGATGTGATTTTGAAGAGTAAGGTGTGCCTGACCCAAGTCGTGGTGTTTTCAATAGCCTCATAAATGAGCAAAAGCTAGGCAATGAATAAAGAAGACTGTTGAAAACTCGATGCCTTTGAGTTATGCTATTGGCAAAGAGTACTGAATATACCATGGTCTACCAGAACAAACAAATCTGTCTTGGAAAAAGTACAGCCAGAATGCTCCTCAGAAGCAAAGATGGCAAGACTTTCTCTCACATACTTAGGACATGTTATCAGGAGGGAGCAGTCACTAAAGAAGGACATCATGCTTGGTAAAGTAGGTCAGCAGTAGAGGAAGACTATCAATGAGATGGATTGACACAATGGCTGCAACAGTGGGCTCAAACAGCAATGATTGTGAAGATGACACAGGACTAGAGAGTGTTGCATTCTGTTGTACATCAGGTCACTATGAGTCAGAACCATCTGGATAGCACCTAGCAACAGCATATGAATGAACAAGGACTGATGACTTATGGTTTACATGTGGGTCTATTGAAAATACAATTTTAATTTCTTTTGAGCCCTGTGCAATAACTGGTCATCATTGCCTTTTTAATTTGAAAGTGACAAAATTTAAAACCTACTTGTAATAGAAGGGCATAATATTTTAATTTTATCCATTTATTTATAATTTTTTATTCTAATATCCAAATATTTATTATTCCTGTGTTTTCCATATTTCTATCTTTTCACTCAAATACAAAATATACTTTCTGCATTTCATGTTTGGGCAAAGGGTTTTGAGCAGAAGAATAACATTTTTACAATCTGGTTGCTATATTGAGTATGGACTGTAGGAAGTAAGGTGTTGAAGGAAGGTGACCAATTGGAAGACCATTGTGGTAATCCCACCAAGAGATGTTCATGGCTGGAACTAGCAATGAAGTAGTGAGAAGTGACTGAATTCTGGATGTTTTGAACCTAGAAGTAACAAGTTGTGGGATGAGAAGGAAAATGAGGCATCAATATTAGGTTGTTGCCCTGAATAACAAGAAATTGGTTCTTTTAATCAACTCAGATGATGAAAACTGGAGGTGATGCACTTTGGGGAAGAATATAGGACATCAGTTTTGGATGTATGAAGTAAGTTTTAGAGGACTTTTAAGTATTCAAGTATAGATGCTGACCCTTGAATATATGAATCGGGAGTTCTGGCAAGAGTTATGGTCTAGACATATACAAGAGAAATCTTCAGAATATGGGTGATATTGAAAGCTTTGAGAGTAGATGAAATCATTAAAGGACTGAATCTACATAAAGAAAAATACAGATACAAAGACTCAAGAAATCTGAGAAAAGTAAATAAATCGGCAAAGAGGGCCAAGAAACGTGACCAATGACATAGAAGGAAAACCATGAGAATATGATGTTCTAGAAACTAAATGAAAAAACCTGAAGCAAGTAAGAGGGAATGAGGACCATGACAAATTTTGCAATTTTTTTTTTGTAACATGAGAATGAGAGTGGACTATTGGATTCACTGATGGTTGAGACTAGCAGTTTTATTGGAATGCTGGTGTTAAAAAAATTCTTTTAAGAAAGAATTAGAGAAGATGAATTTAGGCAGCAAGTATAAGCCAGTCTTTTGAAGAGTTTTGCTTTTAAAGGGCAGGGATAAATTGATGCTGGCTTGGAAGTGAGGTCAAGGGAAGAATTATTATCTTTTAATAAAAATTATTATTCTTATATTATAATGTTTATGATGGGAAACATGAGAATTGTATTATACTGATGGGAAGGACCCACTACAGAGGGAAATTTCTAAGTATTTAAATATTATTTGCTCGATGGAATATATGTTATTATTTCCTCAATAAATCAGATAGCAAGGAAAAGTTAAATAAATTATCACCCAGACGTTGTTGTGTTATGTGCCTTCGAGTCTGACCTGACTCATAGCGATCCTTCCTTGGGTTTCCAAGGTGGTATCACGACAGAAGTAGATTGCCCAACCTTCCTTCCGAGGAGTGGCTGGTGGGTTTGAACCTCCATAGCTAGCACATGGGTAATCAGGTATTACAGCCTTGGGAATTTTGATCAAATCCTGAGCTCATAACCACACCCTCTTAAAACACTCTCTACTTTTAAAAACATACAACACACACCAATACCACTTAGGTGGCAATGGATTTACATGAGATTTTCTTCAGGAAATTTCTTAGTGATGTGTCAAATCTTTCTTTTTCACATTAAAAAAAAGTGTTTGTTTAATATAAATTCTCATTGATTTATAAAACGAATACATTTTTGTTGTTGTTAGCTGCTGTCAAATCTGCTCTGAATTACACCAACCGCATGCACAACAGAGTGAAATACTTCCTTAGGATCTCCGGCACGCTGGAGTCCATGGTTGCCTAACCTGGGGACTCATCCTACAGCACTATATCAGACAATATTCTGTTATGCTCTATACCATCTTCATTGCCTAATTTTTAGAAGTAGATTGTTTGGCCTCTTTTTCGTTGTTTCTCTTAGTGTGGAAGACTTGGTGAAACCTGTCTACTACGGGTGACTGTACTAGTATTTGCAATACTAGTAGTATAGCTTCCAGCATCACAGCAACACGCAAGCCGCCACACTATGACAAACTGGTAAATGAGTGGTGAAAAACCAGTATCACTACTTTTATTAGCAAGAAACCACTTCACTATCCGCAAATATTCGTGGAAACTTTGTTAACTTGAATTGGGTTAAAATTAAAAAATGAAGACTTGGATTTTGAAATGAGAAAAAAATAAGTTAATTTTGGTCTTAGTTTACAGACAAAGCTTTCTGTTATAGCAGTTCTGGTTTTATCATTTTCTCTCATTTTCACCAAGAGAATGGTAGCAAGTAGAATTGCTTGTCAGTAGTTTATCCTTTGTATTAAATTTTCTTTCTGCTGAAGGTAGCAGTTAAAATTGTTTATCACACTTTATCACAGTAAGATCTGTGGGAGGAGGTCATGTCTCTTAGGTAGGTATTGTTTATATATCCTCTATATCTATTACACTGGGTGGGGGTAGAACTTGTCTTTATAGTAGAGTTCTCTTTCATTTTCCCAAGGTCAGTGTAAAAGGCTTACCTTTTAAATGATGGCTTGTTCTGATAATTTATAGTTCAAATCACAGTGATTTTATCCTAACTTAAGTAAACACCACTTATTGAAATAAATTATCACATTTTTATCAAGCTACATGGTAGGAGGAGTGTACTCACTTCTTTGTGTTTAAATGTCCAGGTTCCCGATCTAAATTTACATTCCTGTATATTCGTGAGTGTAAGGATATATAATTTAACATTACTAAGGCTTTTCCTTTACCCTAAAAGGTTCTCAGTAAATATTGAGGTTGATTTAATTAATATATCTCTCAGAATCAACTCAATGGTAGTAGGTTTTATTGTTGTTGTTGTTGTTATGTGCCGTCAAGTCAGCCCTGACTCATAGCGACCCCTGAGTTTCCGAGGCAGTATCACTACGGAAGTAGGATTGCCCAACCTTCCTTCCGAGGTTTTATTAGGATTGGCTACTATTAAATGGGACTGTCTTTTTCTCCAAAATGTTAGCCTAGCTGGAAGAGCCAGAAACTGACTAATGGACTAAACTTTACAGCTAATTAGATCATATGAGTTCTTACACAAAATACTCATGAACACCTCATTCCCACCAAATCATCTTTAGAATGTAACCATTGTTTTGACATGTCTCAGGACCACCCTCAAGTTCACTGATTTGCTAGGACTCACAAGATTCCATATCATGTCATACTCATAGCTAAGATTTATTACAGCAAAAGGCTACAGAGCAAGAGCAACATGCATCATGTGGATTGTAGAGAAGTCTGGCATAGGCGTCCAAGTCCTATCCGATCCGGTGCTAAACAGGATGTGCTGACTCTCTAGCAGGAAAACAATGTGTGCCATGTCTCTGCCCAGGCTTTTCCTCCTAGTCTGCAACCACACTGATACCTGTCTACCACAGGTGGTGTCCTGCTGTTTGTTTAAATACTAGTGGCATAGCTTCCAGCATCATAGCAACATACAAACTGCCACAATATGACAAACTAACTGGTGATGGTTTCCTAACTTAAAGGCCCAATTTTGCACCTGAGACCTGAATAAGCTCCTAATCTCCATAAAGTTCTTAGGGAAAAGAATTGGTCAACGTTTACTTAATATCTGTTTCTCCTCCTTTATCTCAGATCTCTTCCATGAGGTCACTCTCACCATAAGCTTTCAAAGTGGCTTTTCTAAGATAAAATAAATAACCACAACGTAAAACAACAAATCTGTTGCCATTGAGTCTTACAGTCTGGTTATGGATTGAATGTATGTCCCAAAAGAATGTGTTGAATTACTGGCCTTTGGATCTATGAATGGTGAACTTATATATAACAATAACAAAGAAAAAACATTTCCTGGTCTTGTGCCATCTGCATAATCTTTAATATGTTTCAATCCATTGTTGTGGCTATTGTGTCAATCCATTTCATTAAGGGTTTTCCACTGACCCACTGCTGTACCAAACATGATATCCTTTTCTAGGGATTGGTCTTTCTGCTGATAGGTCCAAATAAGACAAACTCACCATCCTCATTTCTAAGGAGCATTCTGGTTTTATTTCTTTGAAGACTGATTTCTTTCTTCTTCTGACAGTCCTTGGGTATATTCAATATTTTTCTTTTGTTATGTTAATGAGGTCATACATTGTAGGGTGGATGCTAAACCTAATTGCTTCTAAGTTAACAAAAGACCAGAAGAAACACAGAGACACACATAAGGGGAAGAGAGATACCAAGTATTAACAAGGGACTCCAAGGATGACCAAGGATCCTCAGCAGATATCAGGTTCACAGAATGAATTGACATCACCTAACCAAACATTTGACAGTCTGAACCCACCAACCCCTCTGCAGGAGAAAGATGAGGCAATCTGCTTCCATAAAGATTTGCAGCCTTGGAAACCTTATGGGGCAGTTCTCCTCTGTCCTGTAGGCTCCCTATGAGTCAGAATGTACTCAATGGCACTGAGTTTGGTTTTCTGGTTAGACCTTGATTTGTGCTTTTAGCCTTCTGAAATGTGAGAGTTTAAAATAAATAAATAAATCTATGGTTCAAAACCACCCACTTGTGGGATTTCTGTTAAAGTAGTAC
This sequence comes from Orycteropus afer afer, assembly GCF_000298275.1. Classification (NCBI taxonomy): domain Eukaryota; kingdom Metazoa; phylum Chordata; class Mammalia; order Tubulidentata; family Orycteropodidae; genus Orycteropus; species Orycteropus afer. The sequence goes on along the minus strand of NW_006921704.1, from coordinate 5,584,874 downwards.
TCAGCCAGGGCTGAGGTTTCCAGGGAGAGTTAGTTACATAGGCATATTCTACTACAGGACCATGCATGGCAGCTGAAACTCAAGACCCTCAATAATGAAACCAGGTGCACATTTTCAGTCTCGATTTTTGTGCATATACATATATATTTATCAGAAATATGTATAGATATTTTTATATGTATATAGACATACACATATGCATGTATACACACACACACATATATATGTATATATACACACAAATATATATATATATCTTATAAATGGATAACATTTTAATTTTCACATTTTTGTGGCTTCTGTTTTAAACCTCAAAATTAATACCATTATGCTTTCCCTTACAAGTTGTTGTTGTTGTTGTTGTTAAGTGCCGTCAAGTTGGGTACATGTAAATATAAAAGATATGGACTAATTTCGAGTAGTCTATATTTGAATTTTAAAATATAAAATAACCACACTGTATTAGTACTTTATGTGGGTTTTGATTGATATGAGCTTGATTAAGGACTGGAATTCAATAGCATTTGACTGATAAATCCCTTCACATGCAGTCTCTTTCTACCCTTGGAAACACTGTAAACTGTGGGAGACTGTTACCTACCTCACACATCTAAATCTATCAATTTCTTCCTACCACTCCTAGGAAATACAGAAATCTCTTTAACATGAACACAAGGCCATCAGCAATAACACCTCAACCACAATCTCTTGGACCTTCTGTTCCAGCCCCTCTGGTTGTGTTTCATTCCTTTACAAATTCATCCTTTATGGTCCCCTTCACTATAGAGGAATTTGGGTTATTTCCTCTTCTTTTTTCTTCTTCTCAGTGTTTGGTTGACTTTTACTAATTTTTCAGATACCAGCACCAGCTCTGCTTCCTCAGGAAGTCATCACAGACAATCCTATGTAAAATTCCCCTTCATCGGATTTCCAAACCCTCTCTTTTTCTTAACTCCGTCACAAGAGTTTGAACTGCGGATGTTTCTCAAGGATTCGTACCATATATAAACATTTTTCAAGAAATGAAAGAGCAAAACATTCAGACATAAATTACAATATATTTCCATAAATTTACACAAAGTGTGCCTGCCTCTGCTCTCTTCCATTCTACCTCCTCCACCTCTGCCTCTGCCACCCCTGAGACAGGGCAACCAACACTTCCTCTTCCTCCTTCTCCTCAGCCTACTCAATATAAAGACAAGAAGGATATAAACCTTTGTAATGATCCATTTCCACTTAATGAGTATTAAATAATCATGCCACACAGTTAATAAACTTATCTCTTGTGTACATGTATGAGTGTCTTCTTGTGCAAATCTAGTAAGTGTATGGCAAGTTAATCAACTGTGATATCAGTAAGTCTTCTGGTCAACAGTAGGCTATTGGTAATTAAGTCTTTTTGTGAGTCAAAAGTTATACATGGATTTTCGACTGCACAGTGGGTCAATGCCCCTAATTCTTGCATTGTTCAAGGGTCAACTGTAGTTATTTTGCATTTTATGTGTATGATCATTTGATTATACCCTGCTCCCAGAGACCCACAAGGAAAGAGGCCATACATCTCCATGGTCAGATTAAGTACAGGCCAGAGGAGATAATAAATATTTACGTTCTTTTTAAAGATATGTGCTTTAAATTACTGTTCTATTTACTACCATTTTTACATGCAGAAATTTAAAAGATTTGTAATTGAGTGTTGTCTTAAAACACCATCTCTGTTGATGTAATGGGACAAATCAATAGCAAAATACTACCTAAAGTTGTATATTTAAAAAGAAAATATCCAGGCCTGATTGTTAGCCACAGAAAACATATATGAAGCTTGATTTCATCCAAAAAATCCCCAGAAGCAAAAGACACAGGAAATGGATGATACTTGACGAAAAACAGGCTACCTCTAGCTTAATTCTCTGCTGACAAGGTATCTCGGGCTTTTATTTTAAGCCTCCTCTTTATACTTGGTGTCATTTGCCTCTTGAAAGGCTTTGTTTTTAATGCAGTTGGTTTACTCTGAGCTGTCAATTGTCGGATTTCATTATCTCATTTCATATCCTTTATGTTAAACTGGCATATGAGCACTATCTGAGCAGGGCTGAGAAACAGTGAAAAGAGCCCCAGTGTTGAGTCAGTCCCTTCTAACTTTCTGATGTAATCTGTGGCCTCTAGATTGAGTAAGTGACTTCATCTTCCTGAACCTCATTTCACTCTTCTTTAAAACCTGAGGCTGATCTAAAATCTCACCAGGTCATGCTTGCTTCTCTGAGCTTAACTTTCCTTTCAAGTTCCTAGAGACAAAAATGGTTAAGCACATGGCTATTAACCAAAACATTGACTGGGTGAACCTACCCAGAGGCACATCAGAAAAAAGTCCTGACCATCTCTTTCCAAATGTCACAGCCATGAAAATCTTACGGACAAGTTCTACTGTTCACACATGGGTCACCACAAGTTTAGAGTTCACTCAAGGACAGCTGGTTTGGTGTCTGTTATTTTAAGGTAAGGAAATAGACCTACCCAGAGCTCTGGTAGCATAGTGGCTAAGGCACTTGACTGCTAACCAGAAGGCTGGAGGTTCAAGCCCACCAGCCACTCCTCGGAAGGAAGATGGGGCAATCTACTTCCATAGTGATACTGCCTCGGAAACCCAAGGAGGGGGCGCTATGGGTCGGGTCACACTCGACGGCACATAACAACAATAGAGCTATGCAAAGGCTTCATGAGCCACAGCATGTGGAAGTTCTGGGGAAACCAGAGTCTTTCGGTGTTGTTTTCCATGGAATGACACTAACCCCGTTTATTAGTTCCCTTAAGTGATTATAAAAGTTTTTTGTGCAATTATGTTTCCATATATGACAGCACAGAAAAAGCAATATGGTCTGGTGCCTAGGAAGTTCACCAAGATTAAATGAAGAACAAATGTCATTCTATCAGTGCTGAATTTTTCTTCAGTTCTCTCCCCATAGTAACAGCTAATGCCATTTCTAAACTATTTAGAAGGTCAGCATCATAGTTTTCTCCATTCACATGAAAGTTTAGCAGACTTCTGGGAAAAATAAGAATGTCTGAGAATGGACTTCCCTCCATGAAGGGGAGATAATGCCACTGTTTTATAGCTCTAAGAGTTAATTTTTAGGGGCCTGGCATAGAGGCCACTAGAAAGGAAAGATCCCTGGGCACTCTGCCGCTTTCAGGCAGTGAGTTGAGTCACAGAGCAGGTTGTGTGGAATGAAGGGAGAGGGGGATGTGGTACTTTTGCCTGAGAAAAGATTTAATCCTATTTGAAATCTCAATTCTGAAGATAAAATCCTGTCCTTGCCTGTATCACTGGGAACTATATTTACACTGCCCCCACCACATATGAGAAAGCAGCTATAAAGAAAATAGTAAAAACCAAAATATATTGGACAAGTGAGCTTACTTGCCACTGTATATAAAGAGGCAAATCCAATCACGAACCTAGCAGAGTAATACCCGCATTGACGTTTATTATTCCCTTATGTTACCAGTACAGTATATTCTGTTTGTTTGTTTGCCTGCTTTCTATCCTTATGAAGTTTATGGCCCTTCAGAATATTGGCCATTTTTTATCTATTTATTTCCCTCCTTGGTTAGAGCCACTCTTTTCATAACATCTCTTAAAATATAGAAGACAAAGGGGTTGTGGCTTTTTCAGCTCTGTAGCCCTCCCTCTTAAAACTGTCTGGGGCAAAGAATTAAAACTCATATGCTGTGACCCATAGTTAAGAAGATATAGAAACAATAATAACTCGATACCAATTTTGTCTTTTCCTTGTTTATTTTAATCAAGGTAATATGGGCTATAAAAACAAAAACCAAAAGATATAAAACAGACTAAAGGCAATCAAATAGAAAATATAAGACTTTGTTTTTTCAAATTAACCTATTATAGAGTAAGGGTCAGCAGGTATGATGCCTGATGATCAAATCTGGCCCACAGTCTGTTTTTGTAAATAAAGTTTTATTTGAACACAGAGCTACTTCCATTTACATACTGTCTCTGGCTGTTTTTGTGCTATAACAAGAGAGCTGAGTAGTTCTGACAGAAACCATATGGCCCACACAAGCAAAAATATTTATGACCTGTCCCTTTATAGGAGAAGGTTGCCAATCTCTGTTGTAGATTAAATGAAATAGTCATCATTTCTCTTAATAATCTGTTAAATCCAAAGAAACAATGTTCTTATGCCCCAATTAATCAAAGACCTTAGATTTTTTTCAAACTTTTAAAATTCTCTAAGAATATTAGTGGCACATTGTGTGTTAATGGAAACAATAATCCGATTAGGCTGGGTTTCATGGTTGATAAAAAATCTTCTGTTTGGTCCAGCTAAAGTAGCGTCCTTCACTGAGCAGTCATCAATAGAACTGTGATCCATTGTGACATCATAAACCTCTCTTTTGTAGTTTACCCTGATATAAATAGCACTTTCCCCGGTATTTATGACCCTCAACATTCCAATACTGGAATATAATTTATGAGACAAATAGGGGTAGTTTTCCACTGTCATTCTCACATTTTGAGAGAGTCCTATATTAAACATGGCTCCACTATATCTGATGAATATTTGTGTTGCAAGAAAAAGTAGTCTGCTGGATTTATTCAGGAATGTTGTATAAAGTAACCTTTGCAGCAGAAAAATGGAAGATGAAGTCTGTGCTTAGTCAAAAAAAAAAAAAAAATACTCTTAAAATATGACTGTCTTGTTTCTAAAATGCTTTTATTCTACCTTGCTTTGTAGGGAACACTCTTAAAATGCATTGCTCCCTGGAGATGGGCTCAGTCAACTTTATAAGCAAAATTGGTCCAGGCATTTTTTTTTCCCCTGTATTTTGGATATAATGTGTTCCTGCCTAGTTTCAAATTAGCTACTATGGCAAATAGTTAGGCTTGTGAACAAAAGTACCACCTTATAATATCCATATTAATATTTGAAGACTTATATGTGATTATGTACCAGTTAAGGATAAGGTGATAACTGCCTTCCTATTGCTTCCCATCTGTGGAAACTCAGCTCAGCTCCCCCCTGCTCTGAGCAATCCTCCTAGACAAACCCAATGCTTCTCTAACTGCTGTTGCACGAAATGACTGTTCTGCACAATTAACACTGCACCTTATGCTGCCCATGAGTACACTATATGACACATCATTTCAACCTGCCTTGCATCCGTGTAAAATGCTGGCAGTGTACAATATTGCTCAGCAGGCCCCTTGTCTCATTTCTATTTTGGCCTCACCACCCCACCCCCAAACTCTACTGAATATTTCCTGTGGAAGGAGATCAAACTATTTACTTATTCTTTTGCATTCCAGAGCATCTGTTGTTGTTGTTATTTGCCGTCGAGTCAGCCCCGATTCATAGCGACCCCTCCTTGGGTTTCCGAGGCAGTATCACTACGGAAGTAGGATTGCCCAACCTTCCTTCTGAGGAGTGGCTGGTGGGTTTGAACCGCCAGCCTTCTGGTGAGCAGTCAAGTGCCTTAGGCACTATGCTACCAGAGCTCCAGAGCATCTAGCAGAGTAATAATAGTAACCAATGTTTATTGAATATCGCCCTTTGCCGGACATTAGTTATCTTGTTTCCTCTTTGCAATGATCTTATAAGATAGTTGCTGTGATTACAGTATAATTCTCATTTAACCAGTGGTAAACCAGTGGTTAAGCAAGTTTCCAGAGCCTGCAGATCTAGCAGGACATAGGGTTAGAATTTGACCTCTACAACCTGACCCTGACATGGAAACTCTAACCACTGTAAGCCCTGTAGCTGTCCAGGGGTTAAATCCTGCACTGATTGGGTCACAAGTCATGGACAGAGATGGTTCCTGCATTGTAAGAACTTATGGTTTAAATGAACCAAATTCTGTGATAAGATAATTAAAATATACATTTAAAAATACACTTAGAAATAGAATAATCTGTTTAACCTTGCTGTTGCTGTTGTGAGCTGCCCTGGAGTTGGCCCCAGACTCATAGTGACCCATGCAAAACAGGATGAAATGCTGCACAATCCTGTTCTATCTCCATGATGGTTGCAGATTGGACTGGTGATCCATAGGGTTTTCATTGTCTGATTTTCCATTTTCCTAGATGACCAGGCCTTTCTTGTTTGTTCATCTTAACCTGGAAGCTCCACTGAAACCTGTTCAGAATCATAGCAACATCCAAGCCTCCACTTTCCGCTGACAGAGGCGTGGTAGCTGGGCATGGGATGCATTGGCTGGGAATTTAACCCTGATCTTCTGTATGGAAGAAAGAACTCTGGTGGCACTGTGGTTAAAGTGTTCGGCTGCTAACCACACCACCAGCCTCTCCACGGGAGGAAGCTGAAGCTATCTACTTCCTTAAAGGTCTACAGCCTTGGAAACCCAGTGGGGTTCTCTATGAGATGGAATTGACTCAATGGCAGTGGGTTTGCTTAGGTTTGACTTCTGCATGGAAGACAAGAACACTACCATTAAACTACCAGTTCCCCTTGAATATACTTTAAAAGGGCTTCACCCAGTAAGTGGATTAGTCACTACAGAAGTAGATTGCCCAACGTTCCTTCCAGGAGTGGCTGGTAGGTTTGAGCCACCAGCCTTCTGGTTAGCAGTCAAGTGCCTTAGGCACTACGCCACCAGAGCTCCTAGTAAATGGACAGTGAATTGCAATTGGATTATGGTGAGTGACACCAGCCAAAACTAAACCCAGTTAGGGAAACAATTTAGAGGATATGATTCCTAAAAGTCCCTTAGAGGTCCTTAGAAAATGTAGTAAATGGACTGTCCCAAAATCATCCTTTTCCCTGGTTGGATGATAATATGGCTATTATAATCATGGGTCACTTAAAGTTCAATTGAACTTACTCTCTGAAAAAAAAAAAAAAAATGGGGGGAGGGGGCAAGTAAAAGGCAAAAAGCAAGTTTTCCATCTATTAGCAGTGATCAATGCCTGACCTACTTGATAACCTTTTTGCTGGGGTTCAACTCATTTCTATGCAGTCAAGTCTGACACATCAATAATGATAGAGAGCAGGAAACACTAAAGGATTCCGTGGATTATCACTTAGGCTCTGCAGACAGCACTTCATTTAAGCTGCTTTCCAGATATCTCCATTGTGGATCTGATGGAAGGATTTAGCTTAAAACCAGAGGTTGTAACCCTTCATCTGTGAGATGGAGCCTTTGATAAGGGGGGTGTTGTACAGAAACCACTACCCTGTGGCACCCTCGTTAGGCAGTTAGCATTGCAGGCCCACAATGACTTTTCCATTTTCTCCTTTCCTCATCAAGCAACATGATAATAAAGATATTTCTTCATCTCTTATGCATTACAATTTTCTTCTCTACTAATTCAACATGCTTTCATTGCCTATGGGAGAGAGGACTAATTCAAAGGCAGAATTCTATTAACTTTGGAAATCTATGAAGGGAAGAAGAACTGATGGATAATTTGGGAGAATTGGCCAGTGTTGCATTCATTGCTCTCCTCGCACCTTCATCTCACAGTGGCTGAATTAGGATATTTTTTATAAGTAAGTTTAGATAGATGGGATTTTTAAAGCTCATAATATTTGAATTGAACCCAAAGCCTCAGTTCAACATTGCATAAGGGATGTGCAGAAATCAGGGATATGAACCTAAGCTTGACGAAACTTGACGTGCAGAGGCACAGAGTTCTGGGAGCTGGAATCAAAGGTCTAAGGTGCCTAAGACCAAAGTAGAAAAGGGACTGAAAACACTGAAAAACATAACTGATGGGACAATTCACTGCAGCATTCTTCTAGTGAGTTCCTAAATGCCTCGTAAGGAGTCCCCGGGTGGGGCAAATAGTAAAGCACTCAACTACTAACCGAAAAGTTGGTAGGTTAAGTCCACCCAGAGATATCTTGGAAGAAAGGCCTGGTAATTCATTTCTGAAAAATTAGCCATTGAATACCCTGTCAAGCACAATTTTACTCTGACATACACAGGGTTGCCATGATTCAAAATCTACTTGAAGGCAACTGTTTTTGTTTGTTTGTTTCTTTAAGTGCCATCTTAAAAGCAATGATTTTCAGCCAGAAAGATGAAATGACACAACTGTCCATCAACAAGAGAATGGATAAACATATTGTGTTGTATCCCTACAAGGAAATACTACTACTCATCAGGAAACAAACCAATGATGTTGATGTAGCTGAATGTCAAAAACATTATGCTGGACAAAAGAGTAAAAACTGTATGATTCTCCCTTTAATGGAATTACTGGAGAAAGCACAGCTCATCTAGATGGTAGAAAGCAAATTAGTACTTGTTCACAGATTGGGGTTAGGGTAGGAAATAACTAAACCAAAAAAAAAAAAAAAACCTGCTGCCACCAAGTTGATTCCAACCCATGGCTACCCCCATCATGTTTCCAAGGCTGTAATTCTTTATGGAAGTAGATTGCCTCATCTTCTTCCCACAGACGAGTTGGTGGGTTTGAACCACTAACCTTCTGGTTAGTGGCCAATTGCTTTGCCCACTACACTACCAGAGCTCCTTAGGAAATAACTTCAAAGTGAAAAATGAGAACAAAAACCTGTTACTGTTAAGTCAGTTCTGACTCATGGTGACCCCTGCACTACAGAGTAGAATTACTCCATAGGATTTTATTGCTGTCATCTTTTTAGAGCAGATCACCAAGCCTGTCTTCCATAGCCTCTGAGTGGGTTGGAACCACCAACGTTTAGGTTAGTAGTTGAGTGCAAACTGTTTGTACCACCCAACTGCAAAGTAATCTCAAAAAATAAATTAAAAAAAAGAAAAAGTGATGCTATTTTTAAAAATTTCATTTACGTAGAACTTTTCCAGATGCTCCTCAATTTTTAAAGCGTGATCGCTTATGTTATGGTGAAGTGTCTTTAAGCAATGATGTTACAGGTTACATTTCTGTCATATAAAACCTCTTGTAGGAAACTTTGAGTATTTCATGGTCTGCTTGCTAAGTCCTGTTTGTTCTTTTTGAAGTCCCTCTCACATGAAGGTAGAACATAGCAGCCTCTGAGCAAAAGAGTCTGCCAGAATCCAGGGTTAAAGGTTGGTTTTGCCATTCACTAGGTACAGAACGTTGGCAAGTTATGTAACATCTTCAAGCCTCAATTTCTTTATCTCTAAAATGTGGTTAATAATAAAATCTTTTACATAACTCATTGAGAAGATTACATAAGATAATGATTATAAAGCACTCACCACTGTGTCTAGTCTGTAATACTCTTGCTAAATGTGAGCTATTCCATTTATGTCATGTCTCTGAAATCTTTGCCAATACCTCCCCCCTCCCAATAGACTTAATCAGCACTGCATCTGCTTATAACACTTATTGGTTACATCACTGCTGTGTGGTAACCTATTTGCCTCTCAGTCTGCTGGGAGTTCTTTAAGATGATTCAGATTTGTCTTATCCATTCCTCTGTTCTCAGCTTCTAGCATACAACTTTAGCATGATAGATTCTCAGTCAGGGTAGCAACTTCATCCTTGGCATTTAAACAATCAACTGTCCTTTGAGTTTTATGCTTTTCTTCAGAATGTGCTGTGATGAACTTAAAGCCTTGTTGTTGGACGAAACTCTAAAGACTTTATAGATGTGAAAAATTGTATAAGGGAAACAGGAGTTACACAGAGATGAAGCTGCATATTTGATGTGTCTCCCCATCACACTACAGAAGTGGAAATCAGAGTGAAGTCCCTGGTGTTACTCTGGAGAACACTTGGGCAAAGCTTCCATGGATTTTAAAGGGGAAGAGTCAAAGGAAAAAATATGTGCACATATGAGGGAGATTTCAAAAATGGTTGAAGTTTGGGTCATAATGTTTTAAAATTAGACCTCAAGGCTTCTTCTACATGATGTCCCCTTATCATATTCACAAACATTGTCTTGATTTGCTAGCTTTCGTTCCCTGGTGAATTTTATCTTCTCTTTTGTTTTTAAGTAGAATTCATTGGGTTTTCTGCATAGTCCAGTACTTAGTTTTAAATCCTAAGTCCCAATAGACTATATTAAGAATTTTAAGTTTTTTTGCCTGTATAACTACATCTCTTTATGTTCTTTTCTATTATGTTACTGTCTTAGAACAGCACTTAATGTACATGTGCAATTTCATACAGAAATTCAGAGTGCAATGTTCTTTTTCTTATCAACAACATTCTAACTTTGATTGGATATGTGTGGGTTAAGGAAGGAGTTAACTTGTGTTGTAGGGTCTATATAAATGTCTCTCTTCTACCACCAACCTGAAAAGGAAATCCCCAGGCAAATATCTGGTACAACCTAGAGGCATTTATCTCACCAAGACCTTACTAATAGGAATTTTTCATTTTTGTCATTTTGTTTGAGAGGCAACCAGACATAATAAATTAAGAAGAAAACAAGATAAAATGGGTTTTCTGCAAGTACTATATTGATATATGTTGAATACTGATGTATATTGATACATATTGATTATACCATGGACTGTCAAAAGAACAGTATCTATCTTGGCAGTTTAGCCAGAATTATCCTTAGAAGCAAGGATGGCGAGACTTTGTCTGACTTATATTGGCACATGATCAGGAGAGACTAGTCCGTGGAGAAGGACATCACACTTGGTAAAGTAGAAGGTCAGCCAAAAACAGGAAGACCTTCAATGAGATGACACGGTAGCTGCAACAATGGGCTCAGACATAGCAACAATTGTTAGGATAATGCAAAACCAGATGATGTTTGGTTCTGTTATACTTAAGGTCACTGTAAGTTGGAACCAACTCAACGTCTCCTAACAATATTGATGTAGGCTTTAACCTGAGTGGCCCCTTTTCTGAATATATCTATGTGATATTTCTCTTGGCCCAAAACAGAAGCAATAAATGCAGATATTTGCCTGTATTCTCTCTTTCGCTGCAGATAGATATTGTTGGAGAAGAGGGAACGGAGGAAGTTGGGAAATGCTCATTACTTATATAGATAGACAGTCTTAACCAACATTTAAAAGCTTAATTACAGGACAGGCTAAAACCAAACCCAAACCCACTGCCATCAAGTCAATTCTGACTCATAGTGACTCCCATTGGGGTTCCAAGGCTGTAAATCTTTACAGAAGTAGATTACCTCATCATCTTCTCACAGAACAGCTAATGTGTTTGAACCACTGACTGACTTTCTCTTTAGCAGCCAAATATCTTATCCACTATACCATCAGAGCCCCTTAAAGCCAAAGCAAAGGATGGTTGTTGTTGTTGTTGTTATGTTGTTGTTGTTGTTGTTATGTGCCATCAAGGCGGGCCATCGAGTCGGCCCCGACTCATAGCGACCCCTCCTTGGGTTTCCGAGGCAGTATCACTACGGAAGTAGGAATGCCCAACCTTCCTTCCGAGGAGTGGCTGGTGGGTTTGAACCGCCAACCTTCTGGTTAGCAGTCAAGTGTCTTAGGCACTATGCTACCAGAGCTCCTGTTATGTTAGAAGACCTTAAAAATTCAACTGCTTTTAATATGCCATGAAAATCAACAATATAGCAAAGTACATTGAAAGATATTAGCCTTTAAATACTGCATATTGTCAGCTTCAAGCCCTTTTCTCTTTGCAGCCTTAGGTGGGAAAGTATTTTGCACATTACTATATGTTACAAGCTGTTTGGTTTGTCCTCTAGTCTTAACTCCAAAAAAAGAGACAAGATCAAATTAGTATAGCGCGTAGTTTAGAGAAAATGATTTTCCTCAATCAGAGCTGCCATAGTGTATGCATGTGTTTGCAGTTCAACTCACCTGTCCAGTTTTCACAGCAGTGGTATATTCCTGTCTGACAAATTCTATCTGCCACTCAACAGGCTGCCACTGCTAAGAAGGAGAATTACAAAAAGCAAAATTCCCTGCTAACATAATGTGTAAAGAGCTAAACATATGGTGCAGAACGAAGATACAGTGATTTCTTTGTGGTCTTGTAAATGTTACTTTGGAAGCAAAAATGCTTCTTCAAAAACTTACTTAAAATTACATTGCAATCACCTGAGAATTCAGGCTTGGACTTCATGTGTCTGTGATTTCTCTGCCACTTAATGCACATCCCTGGAAACCTTCAGCATCTAAATATTTAACATGGAGGGCAGTTTTAAAGAAATCAATCCATGCCCCTGTTTTTAAACTGAGGGATATTTTCTACATACTCTGTCCTACATACTTTGCCAACAAATTCTTGCCAATGTGTGATATGGTTTTGTAATTTTTCAGTGTGATGTAGGGAATAGAGGAGTAAGTAAATGAACCAAGTTTGCTTGGTATGCTCCAGAGCTACTCTTAAAAGAACTTTTTTAAAAAGGGTATGAGTACAGTGGAGGGATACAGTACATTGAATTAGGAAACATCAGTTTTAATCTCAGCTCAGCCCTGCCTGTGTAACCTTGGGCAAGTCACTTACATGATGTTTCTCAAGAATACAAAGCTAATGGTTGGCAGAGCCAGAATTTGAATCTTACCTGCCTTTCAAGTGTAGCATCCTGAACTTTTAAGGTTCTAAATCATCCCAACTTAATTTTCTCTTCTTCCCACCTCACATATCTGTTTATATGTGGTGGAAGGTGATTTCATTCATTCCTTGCTTCACCTCACATGTCTTGACTGTACCAGGAATGACAATACTTCCTGTGTAAGGTTGTTGTAAGGACTAAATGAGATTTTGTACACTGAGTTCTTCGTGAATGCTTTGATTCATGGGTGAGTCTCAAATGGATGAGGGCTCCTATGATCCTCTTGTGCTTTTTCCTACGACATCTGTTGTTGCTAGAAATACTAATTACAATAACAATTTTTCTAACAATAAATGACTTGTGCTCTAATGATATTAATTACTGCATAAATATACTGGAGAAAAATCTGTCCAGTTTTTATTATACAATATTCTAGTTGTTTCTCTAGTTACAAATTGCTGCATGACAAACTGTTCCCAAACTTACAAACTTTAAGCTTACTTTAAAACAGCAACAATGTCTATGTGGCTCATGAATCTGCAATTTGGATAAGACTGAGACACAGCTAGGCTCTATTTCACTGGAGGCCACTCATTTGGGTGGCTTAAGGGCAGGAAGCTGGCATCACATAAAGGCTCATTCACTCACGCGTCTGGTGGTTGATGCTTGAGGCTGTCTGGGACTTTGGGTCCACTGGCCTCAAGGAAATGTAGCCTGAGTCCTCACAACATAGTGGCTGGGTTCCATAGATGAATGTTCAAGAAACAGAGCCAGGCACCTTTTCTCACCTAGTCTTGAAAGATATGTTATGTCACTTCTCCCACGTTTAATTCCTTAGCAGCAAGTCATAGTAGCCAACCAGTTTCTAGGGGAGAGGAATCCACCTTTCCATGAGAGTCATGCCAAAGACTTTTCAGATACATTTTTAAAGCCCCCCAGAGTCATTAAAGCTGAAACCCATTTGTGTTGTTGTTGTTGTTATGTGCCATCAAGGCGGACCTGACTCATAGCGACCCCTCCTTGGGTTTCCGAGGCAGTATCACTATGGAAGTAGATTAGCTATTGATATATTATTCTCCTTTTAAGAAAGTATTAACATTTTTTTGTGAGAAAAAAATACAGCATTTAAAATTAGATTATCATGGGTGCTTTTTATGGAGTCTATATGGTGTCTTCTGTTGTTATTTTGATCTTTTTCCTCTACCCATTTCTTTCTAAGTAAAAGCAAGATCGTTAAAATTCTTTATCAAAGTTTTGAGGTTATGTTTTGCATGACATCACTAATCATCTTGGCATCTTGGGTTATAATGGGAAGCACAAGATGTAACAGACAACACATGCTTTAGGGTTAGTCTAAATCTGCATTCTTTCTAAATTCTGACTCTGCCACTTATTCACTGTCTGACCTTTGGCAAGTTCTTTAAATACCCAGAGCTCCAGGTTTTTCAACTATAGAGTAGGGTTACTATTATATATATGTCTGGAGAATGTTGTGAAATTTAAGTAACATATCATTTGCAAAGCCCCTAGCCTCAAGCTTGCATATTAATCACATTCCCCTTAGCTTTTTAAGATAACAAACACAAATCAAAATATCACAATTCTATAGGTACAAGTATCTATACCAAACCAAATCCACTGCCAGCAATTCGATTCCTACTCATAGTGATCCACACTGGGTTTCCAAGGCTGCAAATTTTTACAGAAGTAGATTGCCTCATATTCCTCCCACAGAGTAGCTGATGAGTTTGAACTGCCAGCCTTCTGGTTAGCAGCCAAATGCTTTACCCACTACACTGCCAGAGCTCCTTAGAAGTATCAAAACCAAACACACTGTCAATTCCAATTCATAGCAACTGCCTTTGGTTTTCTGAGGCAGTAAATCTTTATAGAAGCAGATTGCTCAGTCTTCCTTCCAAGGAATGGCTGGTGGGTTTGAACCACTGATCTTCTGGTTAGCAGTCAAATGCCTTAGGCACTATGCTACCAGAACTCCTAGAAGTATCTATAGGTACATGTAAATAAAAATGTGTGGGTATAGGCACATATATTCTTTGAAGATCAAAATATGGATACTCCTAGGACATAATGTAGTACCTTCTAAGACTGGTTTTCTGGGTTTGAAGCCTTAGGAGCCTTTATCTCATAGGATATTTCAGTCAATTGATGTAGTGTAGTTCACAAAAGTCATGATCTGCAGCCTAATGAAATGAGTATGTTGTGGGGTCTTAAAAGTTTGCGAGGACCATCTAAAACACAACTATGGTCTCTACTTACCAGGAGCAAAACAATAAGAAAGTAACCAAAAACAAAAAAAACCTCAGAAAAAACAAATCTACACAAGCCACAATCTCATCTACCCTGGGACCAGAAGAACTAAATGGTGCCCAGCTTCCACCACTGATTGTTCTGTCTGGAGCCACAACATTTGGTCCCAGATAGAATGAGAGAAAAATATGAGGCAGAACTCACATTCTTAAAAAAAAAATAAAAAAATAAAGCCAGAAAAACTGGATCAATAGAGAACAGAGGACTCCTTTGGACTATCTGAGACAATATTTAAGCCTAGAACCAACCCTATCCTCTGTGATTACCTTTTAGTGAAATAGAAGAGTGAAACACGAAATAAAGGGTATTACTCATAAGATCAGTGCCCTATTTAAAAACCCTCAGTATGAGATCAAAGGTCAGGGATTATTCAAAAGCAAACATAAAAAATAAGGGGTCAGGGAAACTAGAGTACTGGAGAGGGAAGAGACACAATTAGAGAGAATGTTGATACACTGTGATAAGTTTAGTGAATGTCACTGAACAATTTGTGTGGAAATGGGCAAATAGGAACCTAAATTGCTGTATAAAGTTTCACCAAAATGGAATAAAATTCTAGTTTTTAAAAATCACAGTTTTAGTTTATTATACTACAGTGACTACATAAAGGATGCTAATCAGTTGTCATTAAAAAAACCCATTTGATTTGTGCTAATTATCTTTTCCCACAGTCTTTGCACAACACCAGAGTAAACATGATACCAGGATTTCACAGTAACACTTCATTCTAGAGTAAATTTTTTATATTAAACACATTTGGCTCCTTTTGCAAAGGTTCTTTTATGTCAGAGTGGGTTGGAAGTCAGGTATTATTACATGTATTCAATGAGTTTCACTTTTTAATCCAACTATAATTCACAAGTTTATAACATTTAACTGTCAAAAAAGTACTGGTTTAACTTATATTCATTATTATTATGATTCATTTTTACAGATACAAAGAAATGAGGTATTTCTGACTTTCTAAATGAGGATTGGTTTGAGCGAGGAAAAACAGAAAAACAAAAATATGGAGGAGAGATGCAGATTTTAGGTTTTCTTTTCCTGTTTTACTTGTGTACTTGAAATTTTCTCCAAAGTGTATTAATGAAGATGATTTTTGCATTTAATTTTCACTGCATTTATTTTTTTTAATAATGTAGTTATTTTTCCAGATAAGAAGCAAGAAAAGAAATAAATAAAACAAGTTTTCAGACTGATTGCTAATTTATATGAATTCATGTATTCAAATTTATGAACTTTGAATCAAATACAAGTACATTGCTATTTTTCAAATCTCTGACATTATTTACATAAAAGGCTTTTTGAAATATCAGAAGAGATTATTCATCACTAAGGAAATTTCAATAGTACCCTGATACTTCCTAAAGATGTTTTGAAGATACATGAGAACAAAATACCATTTGGAAAGTTAAAACATGCCAGTGAAAAACACTTTTAACTAAAAATACTCAAATGGATTTTTCGTAGCTTCTTCATATGTGTCAAACTCCAATGAAACAGTTAATGAAAAGATTTTTTTCTGTTACAAAAAGCAACTTTGTCATAAAGAAAGTTTACTCTGTAACATATATTATTATAAAGTAAGGTATTAGCATCCTCTGGGTGCTATAACAAATTATAGCAAACTCAGTGGCTTAACACAACACAAATGTATCCTCTTAGAGTTTTGGAGATCAGAAGTCCAAAATAGGTTTTACTGGGTTAAAATAAAAGTGGTGGTAAGTTGTGTTCCTACTTGAGGCTTCAGGGGAGAATTCCTTCCCTGCCCTTTTCAGCTTGTAGAGGCCACCTGCATTCCTTAGTTTATAGCTCCTTCCTGCATCTTGAAAGTCTCTCTTTGACACGGACCTTCTGGTTCCTGCTCCGATCATGTAACGACACCTGTGATAATACTGGGCTCACCCAGATGATCTCCCCATCTCAAGATCCTTAACATAATCACGTGTGCAAAGTCACTTTTGCCTTATAAAATAACGTATTAACAGATTTTAGGAGTTAGATTATGGGTGTCTTTGGATAGTCATTATTCTGCCTACCACAGGCAGCTATTTGGAAATTATTTGATTTATTTCCCAAATATCGTTATACAATAAATTTTACAATATTATTCATTTTCAAATTCTAAAAATTTAGCTAAATACTAAAAATCTTCATTGCTTCTGAAAAGCCTAATGCTGGCATGAATTCCACCAAACTTTCAAAATTATAGCTTTATATGGGATACTAATACAGTACATTTAGAAGAAACTCCAATCATTTACTAAATTTATTTTTATTTTTCTATTACTAGTATTTCTTTTTTAAGAAGGAGGAATAACATTTCACTTATCTTTTTCTTTCTTTTTTTAATGGAAGAGAAAGGTCACGTTCACCCCACTGATACAGACTAACACCTGAACTCTTTCCTGGTGTTTGCCACAGGATTTTCTACAAGGAATCTTGACATTGCCAATTTCTCTCTTTTTCCAATTCCCAAAGTATTGACAATGAAAATTAATTAAAGCATTTTAATTCTGTTTAATGATGCCATGATTTTGTGGGAGTGGATGCTAATATTCACTATCAGTTATATTTAGGGAACATTTTTCCTTAAACTGGAGAAATGACCACCCTTGACTTTGGTGTTCCATCTTGTTCCATATATGCAGAGCAGTGGTTCTCAACTGAAGGGAGTTTTGCCCTCAAGAGTATTTTTGATACATTTTGAAATCTTGATACATTTTTGTTTCTCACAACTAATAGAGTACTCATGGCATCTATGGGTAGAAGCCAGAGATTCTGTTAAATATCCCACGCTGCTCAGTACAACCTTCTGACAACAAAGACTTTTGGGATCCCAAATAGCAACAGTGCAAGGTTGACAAACTCTGATGTAGAGTGACCTAGAGCTTAAGATGGAGACTTTCTTGTCAATATTTCATTAACCTAATGAATACAGCATACACAGTGAAAACTGAGACTGAGAACTGCCTTGTTTTTCCCTATTTCCCAAGTTTTCCTCCTTTGATAGGGTGCCGTCTTACCACCTTTTTTTTTTAATGGAGGGAATGTATTTTTTTTTTTTAACTTTTATTGTGATTTGGGTGGAAATTTACAAAGCAAATTCATTCTCCATGCAGCAGCTCACATACACTTTGTCTCATGACATTGACTACAATTTCCCACAACAGCTGCCTTCCCACTTCCTCCCCATAGTTACCTCTTCCCTGTGTCCTTCCCTCTCATGCACTCCTGCCCTGAGCTGTCTCCCTGTGCATACACAACCTTTCTATCCTCCCATGACAAACCACCTTTTTTAAAAATCACTCCTTTTAGGGAAAAATATTTGAGTTTTCCTTCTCTGACAGGTTTCCACCTTACACAAGGTCTGGAACTCACAAGTGTTACTATATAATATATCTATGGTGTAGTGAATTACATGGTATGGCTTTTCTAGCCATAGTCTCTAATTCCCACTTTTCTGTGAGCAATTGATTACCTGCTTGTTAAAGTCATCCACCTGGGGTAGCATGAAGTAATTATCTGGGAAAGTTAGCTCTCTATCTCAGGTGTATAGAACTCTGATGTTGGGATTGGTTGGTTTTGCTTCTCTGCCAGGCTCAAAATGAGCCCTCCTAGAGGAAGAGGGAATCTCTCTGATTACTGACTGTTGTTGTTGTTGTTGTTGTTTGCTGTCGAGTAGGCCCCGACTCATAGCGACCCCTCCTTGGGTTTCCGAGGCAGTATCACTATGGAAGTAGGATTGCCCAACCTTCCTTCCGAGGATTACTGACTAGAGAGACACATTACTGAGAGAGATGCATGACTGAGAGAGAAAGACATACAGCTGAGAGAGAGAGACATGTGGCTGACAAAGAGAGACAGACACCTGGCTGAGAGACAGCACCAGTAGAACTAAGAGGCACAAGACAGAGCAGCAGGCTTACCTGGCCCACAGAAGCAGAGGCCAGGCAAAGAGGCCAAGGGCCAGAGAGGCATGTCTAAGGGCATAGCAGAGGGGAGACTGTCCTAATGGAAGAACTGTATCCTGAGTGCATTCCTGAGCTTGAATTGTTGCCTGTTACTTCCCTAATAAACCCTATATTCTGAGAGCTTCATGTGCAAATTATCGAACTGGTGGTGGATGCATTAGAGGAATGATTCATATCAAGGTTGGTAAGAGGCCTGGAAAGTGGCAGCATGGCTGGCCTCATAGGCACAGGCTTTGGGCTGCTGATGGTATTCTGTCTTCCTCTTGTGAAGTTAGAGGAGGTCAGAAGATGCTGCCTCCTTGCCCCTTTAGCAGTATTTTAAAGCAAAGTCTTCAAATATAAGCATTAAAAACAAAGAAAGAAAAAGCTGTTTCATCAAGTCACTTCTGACTCATAGTGACTACATATACGTGTGTGTGTGTGTATTTCTGTGTGTATACATATATTTACATGTGGTGTAGTGACCTGCATGGTATGGCTTTTCTAGTCATAGTCTTTGTAACTCACCCCAGATTACTGGGTGAGACCATGCAAATATGTGTCAACTTGGCTGAGCAGCTGGTAATAGTTATTTCCTATAATGAGACTGGCAATTAACTCTGTGATGGAATTTTCCATGAACAACTGAGAAGCTGCTTTTAAACTCCTGATTGTTAAAGTCATCCACCTGGGGCATTTTTGTTGGAGTAGCATGAAGTAATCTGCTAGGAAAATTCAATCTCTTTCAGGTGTGTATAACACTGATATTGGGATTGGTTAGTTTTGCCACTCTGCTAGGCTTAAAATGAGCCCTCCTACAGGCAGAGGAGGAGCTCTGCTAGCATAGTGCCTAAGGCACTTGACTGCTCACCAGAAGGCTGGCGGTTCAAACCCACCAGCCACTCCTCAGAAGGAAGGTTGGGCAATCCTACTTCCGTAGTGATACTGCCTCGGAAACCCAAGGAGGGGTCGCTAGGAGTCGGGGCCGACTCAACAGCAAACAACAGCAACAACAACAACAGGCAGAGGGGGAATCTCACCCCCAGCTGAGAGAGAAACCTGGCTGAGAGATGGCAGCAGTGGAACAAAGAGACACAGGACAGAGAAGCAAGCTTACCTGGCCCACAGAGGCAGAGGTCACACTGGGAGGCCAAGGGCCAGAGAGGGATGTCTAAGAGCACAGCAGAAGGGAGACTGTCCTGATCAAAGAACTGTATCTTGAATGCATTCCTGAACTTGACTTGTAGCCTGTTGCTTCCCTAATAAAACCCATAATCTGTGAGTTCTGTGTGGCCACTGACATGAATTATTGAACCCAGCAAAGAGGTGGTGGGTACCACGGGAGGGACTGTTGGTGTCCAGGTTGGTAAGAGGTCTGGAGAGTGGTGGTATGTGGTTCATCTGGCCTCATAGGAACAGGCCTTGGGCTGCTGATGGTGATTCTGTGTCCCTCTTGTGTAGTTAGAGGAAGTCAAAAGATGCCACCTCCCTGCCCCTTTTAGTATATAGCATAGTGCCTAAGGCACTTGACTGCTAACCAGAAGGCTGGTGGTTCAAACCCACCAGCCACTCCTCAGAAGGAAGGTTGGGCAATCTCTTCCCATAGTGATACTGTCTTGGAAACCCAAGGAGGGGTCACTATGAGTTGAGTCCAACTTGACGGCACATAACAACAACATGTGTATGTACGTTTGTTGTTGTTAGGTATTATTGTGTCAGTCCTGATTCATAATGACCCTACGTATAACAGAAGAAAACACTACCTGGTTCTTCATTATCCACACAATAATTACCAGCCCATCATTGCAATTGTTGTGTCAATCCATCTCATTAAGGGCCTTCCCCTTTTTTATTGACCGTCTACCAAGCATGATATCCTTCTCCAGAGAATAGTCCTTTCTGACAACGTAAGCAAAGTAGGTGAGACAATGTCTGGCCATTCTCCCTTCTAAAGAACATTCTGGCTATACTTCTCCAAGAAATATTTATTTGCTCTTCTTCCAGTCCATGTTACCTTCAATATTCTTCAACAACCCCATAATTCAAAGGCATCACCTCTTCTTAGATCTTCCTTATTTGTTGTCTAGCTTTCACATGCATATGAGGTGATTGAAAATACCCTGGCTTTCATCAGGCGCACCTTAGTCTTCAGAATGACATCTTTGCTTCTCAAAATTTTAAAGAGATCTTTTGCAGCAGATTTACCCAGTGCAATACAGCATCTGATTTCTTGATTGCTGCTTCCATGGGTGTTGATTGTGGATCCAAGTAAAAGAAATCCCTGACAACTTCAAACTTTTCTCCATTTATTGTGAAGTTGCTTATTGGTCCCATTGTGAGAATTTTTTTCTTTATGTTGAAGTGTAATCCATACTGCAGACTGTAGTCTTTGATCTCCATCAGTAAGTGCTTCAAGTAATCTTCACTTTCACATTCTGCATACTGGGCCTCATTTTCCATTTTGTCTCCTGAGATTCCTTTACAAAAGTAATTACTCTTCTGCCATCTAATTTTTCTCCTTTTTCTCTTTTCAACATCTAGTTCTATTCCTTTCATTACCAAAATAAAGCTCTATTTAGTGATTGTTCTCATAAGCAAATCAATTTAAGTTTTCATTTAGTTGTTGCAATTAGGATCAAGCATGATAACCACCAAAATTATGTTAAAAACTTTTCTTAAGGAACTTTTTCTTATCTTCATTACAAATGCAGCACATCATTGGATAAATTCAAATAATACAGAGCTGTATAAAATTGCAATCAATAGTCTCTACCAACCTGCCACTTTTAATTAGCATCTACCCCATTTGCTAGGTAAGGTATGTCAGGTCCCTAAACAAAGGAATGTTGTCTTTCTTGCTCATTGCTTTGTTTTTGTTCTGAGAACAGTGCCAGGCATGCATGATCTTTTAGTAAATATATGTAATATGAATAAGATAATATAGAAAGAGACATTAGCATAGTATATGATATTTGGCAGGTGTCCAATAAATGATTCATATGGCATGCCAGGGGTATTCATTTATCTCCTGCTAGTAACTAGGTTATTTGCAGAACCCACAGATGAGACAATGTTGGAAAAAGAGACAAGCAGCAAGAAACAGAGAACCAATACCTTTCCCCAGAGGGACTCAATGAAGAACTGAATGAATCTTGTGTAGAAGGCTGGTGTCAAAATTAATAACTTCTTTCTAAGAAGACTCGAGGAGTGAATTTGCATGATCACCAAATTATAATACTATAAGTTAACCTGCAGTATTGAGATGCCAGGGGCTAGAGCTGATTAGCATTGGCCCCCATCCAATGATATGAATCAGCATATAAGTGCTGCTTGTATAGACCACAGAGTAAAAACAACTTTCTAGGAAAATAGGAATTATAGTGGGAAAAAGTATGATATTTATAAGGTTTTGAAACATGTGCTTATTTGCACTTTTTTGGTGCCTTGCTTAAAACTCTGGAATGAAGGATTAATTATCTTGTTACTTTTTAGGAAAGTCACATTTTTGCAGGAAAATAGCTGAAAATCTGGTAACTACACCTGGAAAAAAAGCCTAATTTTATTCTTAAGCAACTCTAAAACAAGAATTTGGCTTAGATTAAATAATAAAGTTAGAGAAAATAGCTGGCCAAAAACTAACAGTTGAAGTTAGCTTCTTTATGACAAGCATACTCATCACTGTTCTATGGCCTGAATTCTCCAGGTTAGGAATACATGGTCTAGCTCCTAAAGAGCACTCAATAAATGCTGGTCTATTGCCAAAAAGGAGAGAGGTGGAGTGGCTTAAGACTTGTTTCTCCGAACTTCTTTCCCAGCTGAAGACTTCTTCTTAATATTCTCACATTACTGTTAAAATCTGGTAGTAACTCAAAAGTAATTGCAAAGCATCTCTTTTCTTTTTAGTACAGGCATTCCTGTCTTCAAAGAAAATGAATCTTTTCTTCTAGGATTATCTCAACGGAAAAATGCATTTTCTCCTATTTTATTTTTAGGACAGTCTTTCAGTCAAAGTCAGCACACTCTTCCCTCTTTCAGTGAGTGCCCAAATGAAGGGCTCTTATTTCCAGATTTCTTTACAGGTACTTCTCTGATTATGTTGTCTGGTGAGTAAAGCCCCCAGCACTCAGGTTGCACATATTAAAACACTAATAGGTAACTCCTTTCCATTGGAGCTTATTTCTAAAGGTAGTTTTGAGTGTTGTCATTAACTTTGTGTACTTAGGGTGAAGTGTGCTCCTTGACATGCCAAAATGTAGGAATGGGCATACCTTCCTGAAGGCACTATAACTCCCACACACCGCTTACCCACATTGCTGTTGAGTTTATTCTAATGCATATTGACATTATCAGACAGAGTTGAACTGCCCCATAGGGTTTCTAAGATTGTAATCTTTATGGAAGCCCATGCCACATCTTTTTCTGACAGAATAGCTGGTCGGTTCGAACTGCTAACCTTTCAGTTAGCAGCCAAGGACTTAGCCAGTACACCACCAGGGAATATAACTAACACTGAAAATATGTTAAGTAAGTGAAACAGCTATGAATTGAATATTAAGCAAAGCCTATAAGAAGCAAAGTCTACAATGTCATGAGACAAAGTATATGTGAGCTGCTGTATGGAAAATGAATTTGCTCTGTAAACTTTCATCCAAATCACAATAAAAATTAAAAAAAGCAAAGTCTACAAAGAGAAAAGTCTACAAAGTCTACAAGCAATGTCTACAAGCTGAACAAGAAGCAAAGTCCACAAGGACAATACTTCTGAAATCCTGATTTGAGTAAGAGATTTCTGTATCCTGGGCAATATTGGGTACCTGCCTAGGAAATTATGCAAATAATATTTATAATATTCAGACAGTAATTCAAATACTTCGTTGATAACTAACCAAACTACTGGCAGTTTGAACCTACCAGAGGCCTTTGAAGAAATGTCTGGTGATCTGCTCCCAAAAAGTCACAGCTTTGAAAACTCTATGAAGCAATTCTACCTGGCACACATGGACTTGCCATGACTTGAAACTGATTCCTGGTGGCGGGTGGGGGGAAAACTCTAGGCAAGACTCTGGACACATTAGGAAGTCTGAATTTTATCTATTTTTATCGAAGTCTCTCCAACAGACATATAAGTGTGTTGTTGTTGTTGTTGTTGTTGTTGTTGTTAAGTGCTGTCGAGTCATTTCCGACTCATAACAACCCCATGCACAGCAGAACGAAACACTGCCCTATCCCGCGCCAGCCCCACAATCCCTGCTATACTTGAGCTCATCATTGCAGCCACCGTATCAATCCATCTTGTTGAAGGCCTCCCCCTCTTTCATCGACCCTCCACCCTACCAAGCATGACATTCTTCTCCAGGGAATGGTCCCTTCTTACAATATGACCAAAATAGGTGAGACGAAGTCTGGCCATTCTTGCTTCCAAGGAGCATTCTGGCTGCACTTCCTCCAGGACAGATCTGTTAGTTCTATATAAGTGTGCACTTTGTTTAAAAATATTTTCATTACATATTTAAAAGTGATGAATACATAAGATCCCAAAATACGACTGGGAAAGAGCTACATCATCAGAGTAAAACTAGCCTTACTGAAATGGATAAGGTAAAGCTTTCAAGACCTTCATTTGCTGATGTGGCATGACTCAAACTGAGGAAAAATAGTTGCAAATATCCATTAATAATCAGAACATGGAATATATGAAGTATGAATCTTGGAAAATTGGAAGTTGTCAAAAATGAAATGGAATGCATAAAGATTGATATCTTAGGCATTAGTGAGCTGAAATAGACCAGTTTTGGCCATTTTAAATCAGACAACCATATGATTTACTCTTCTGGGAATGACTATTTGAAGAGGAATGGCGTGCCATTCCTCATCACAAAGAATGTTTCAAGATCTGTCCTGAAATGCAATGCTGTCAGTGATAGGATAATATCCATACACCTACAAGGAAGACCAATTAATACAACTGTTATTCAAACTTATGCACCAACCACCAAAGCAAAAGATGAGGAAATTGAAGACTTTTATCAACTTCTGCAGTCTGATATTGACCAAACATGCAATCAGGATGTATTAATTATCACCGGTGACTAGAATGCAAAAGTTGGAAACAAAGAAGAATCATGTGTAGTTGGAAAATTTGACCTTGGTGACAGAAATAATGCTGAAATCTCATGACACAATTTTGCAATACCAATGACTTATTCATTGCAAATACCTTTTTTTCAACAACACAGACAGAGTCTGTACACGTGGACTTAACCAGATGAAACACACAGGAATAAGATTGACTACATCTGTGGCAAGAGGCTATGGAAAAGCTCAATATCTGCAGCCAAAACAAGGCCAGGAGCTGTTAGTGAAACAGACTTTCAACTGCTTACATGCAAGTTCAACTTGAAGTTAAAGACAATTAGAACAAGTCCACGAGAGCAAAAATGTAATCTTGAATATACCCCTC
Source organism: Orycteropus afer afer (assembly GCF_000298275.1). Classification (NCBI taxonomy): domain Eukaryota; kingdom Metazoa; phylum Chordata; class Mammalia; order Tubulidentata; family Orycteropodidae; genus Orycteropus; species Orycteropus afer. Next base: position 5,559,675 of record NW_006921704.1, on the reverse strand, counting down.
ATGAATTTAGAGACCATCTGAAGAATAGATATAATGCATTGAACACCAATGATTGAAAACCAGAAGAATTATGGGATGACATCAAGAACATCATACATGAAGAAAGCAAGAGGTTACTAAAAAGACAAGAAAATAAGAGAAGACCAAAATGGATGACAGAAGACTCTGAAACTTACCCTTGAGCAAAGAGTAGCTAAAGCAAATGGAAGAAATCACAAGATAAAAGAGCTGAACAGAAGATTTCAAAGAACAGCTTGACCAGACCAAGCCAATTACTATAATGAAATGAGCAAAGACTTGGAGTTAGAAAACCAAAAGGGAAGAACAAGCTTGTTCTGAGCAAAAAATTTAAGGCTCAAGTTGCAATGTTGAAAGATTGTATGGGCAAAATATTGAATGATGCAGTAAACATCAAAAGAAGATGGAAAGAATACACAGAGTCACTGTACCAAAAAGAACTGGTCAAGCTTCATCCATTTCAGGAGGTGGCATATGATCTAGAACCAATGGTATTGAAGGAGGAAGTCGAAGCTACAATGAAGGAATTGGCAAAGAACAAGGCTCCAGAAATTGACAGAATACCCATTGAGATATTGTAACAATTGGATGCTCCTACTGGAGGCACTCACTCGGTTATGCCAAAGGATTTGGAAAACAGCTACCTGGCCAACTGACTGGAAGAGATCCATATTTGTACCCATTACAAAGAAAGGTGATCCCACAGAATGTGGAAATTTTCAAACAATATCATTAATATCGCACACAAGTAAGATCTTACTGAAGTTAATTCAAAAACGGTTGCGGCAGTATATTGACAGAGAACTTTCAGAGGTGCAAGCTGGCTTCAGAAGAGGACATGGAATAGGGATACCATAGCTGCTGTCAAATGGATCTTGGCTCAAGGCAAAGAATACCAGAAAGATGTTTACTTGTGTTTTATTGACTATGCAAAGGCATTTGATTTTGTGGATCATGACAAATTATGGATAACATTGAGAAGAATGGGAATTCCTGAAAACTTGATTGTACTCATGAGGAGCCTATACATTGATCAGGAGGCTGTCATTTGAACAGAAGAAGGAGACGCTGCATAGTTTAAAATCTGGAAGGGAGTGCATCAGGGTTGTATTGTTTCCCCGTACTTATTCAATCTATATGCTGAGCAAATAATCCAAGAAGGTGGACTATATGAAGAAAACCATGGCATCAGGATTAGAGGAAGAATCATTAACAACCTGCGATACACTGATGACACAACTTTGCTTGCTGAAAGTGAGGATGACTTGAGGCACTTACTGATGAAGATTGAAGAATACAATCTGCAGTATGGATTACATCTCAATATAAAGAAAACAAAAATCCTCACAACTGAACCAATGAGCAGCATCACAATAAATGGAGAAAAGATTGTGGTTGTCAAGGAATTTACATTGCTTGGTTCTACAATCTACACCAATGGAAGCAGCAGTTAGGACATTAGATGACATATAGACCTGGGCAAGTCAGCTGCAAAGGAACTCTTTCAAGTGCTGAGGATCAAGGATGTCTCCTTGAGGACTAAGGTATACCTGACACAAACCATGATATTTTCAATTGCCTCAAATGCATGTGAGAGCTAGACAGTGAATAAGGAAGACCGATGAAGAGTTGATGCTTTTGAGTTGTGGTGCTGGCAAAGAATGCTGAAAGTACCGTGGACTGCTAAAAGAACTAACATCTGTCCTGGAAGAAGTGCAGCCAGAATGCTCCTTGGAAGCAAGAATGGCCAGACTTAGTCTCACCTACTTTGGTTATGTTGTCAGAAGGGACTGTTCCTTGGAGAAGGGTGTCATGCTTCATAAGGTGGAGGGTCGATGATGGAGGGGAAGGCCTTCAACGAGATGGATTGACACAGTGGCTGTGATGATGGGCTCAAGTATAGCAAGGATCATGGAGCTGGTACAGGATCAGGCGGTGTTTCATTCTGCTGTGCATAGGGTCGCTATGAGTTGGAAATGACTTGATGACACCTAACAACACCACCACAACATAAATAGTAAAATTATGTTGTTGGATGTTTTATGATTTGAACCAAATCTTTTTTCCTTAATTATAGATAGCACTTTCCCTTATTAAATAGCCTCAAGTTTTCTTTGGATTTTCAGTTGTCTTGTTTTATTCCAGGTCATTGTCAGGTCTCAAAAACATAATGGAAAAATAATTATTTCTTTGGAATGTTGGGTATTCACAGTTAATAGTGGAGAAGGGATTTTATGTCTTAAAGACTTGCAGGATTTAAAGAATAGTATCTTTGTCCTACTTTTAGCATGGTGTCACAGTGCCCAAGGCGTTTGACTGCTAACCAGAAGGTTGATGGTTCAAACCCATCAGCTGCTCCATGGAAGGAAGGTGGGCCAATCTACTTCCTTAAAGATTTACCCCCTTGGAAACCCAATGGGGGTCATTTTGAGTCAGAATTGATTCTGGCAGTAGGTTTGGTTTTATAGGCACATTGGTAAGCCAGAATTTAAATTACATTGCAAGCTAGTTGGCCAAATTTTAAAAGGCATTCATCAGATAACTCTAGAGTGAAAATACTAAGATTGGCTTGATAAAACCCATTGCCTTGGTGTCAGTTTCTACTCATAACAACTCTATAGGATCGAGTAGAACTGTCCCAAAGAATTCCCGAGGCTTTGAATCTTTATGTAAGTGGACTGCCACATCTTTCTCCCTTGGAGCTGCTGGTGAGTTCAAATAGCCAAACTTTCAGTTAGAAGCTGAGCACTTAACAACTGTCCCACCAGGGCTCCTAATGTTGGATTAAAGATGGTATTAAAAGCCCTATTCTTAAACACAACTCAGTCTTCACCTAAACTGGCATGTAAACCAGTTCTCTTGGCCACCTATAGCGAGAAACCATAGACCTCAAGCACAACAGGCTTGAAAAGGCTCAGTGGGAGCAACAAGTCATTCTGGAATTTTTATTTCCAGTCATCTGCACCCTTCAGTGTGCAAATGTCTGTGAAATGGCCCTTATACCTTTATCTTATCTCTTACAAGATGATTTTCTTTCCCATGCCTTGAATCTCCCATTTGATCTTTTTCCTCTTACTTCCTTACATAAAATACAAACTAATTTTCCAGGGAGTCATGTAAGATTTCTAGTCTTTCTGAAACCTCCTCTCCTGTCCTTCTGGTCCCATCTGTCCAAGCTGGTCCTCTCTTGCCGGCCTACATTTCTCAGTTTCCAAATGTAACACTTTATTTTACCATTCTCTGCCTTGGCTTACGCTCCACTGCTTGTCTGGAACACCCTTTCTCCCTATTTACATGAAACTCTCCCTTTTTACTTTTCAAGATCTATTTAAAATCTGTGGTTTTTAACTTGTGAATTGCAGACTGTTGGTGGGATGTGGAGATATCACAAAGCATTCATTTTTAAAGTGCAATGAACCATCATCACAGCAACATGGACATAATTTTATTCTTATGCCTGTGTTTGGTATTCTTAATATTCCTTCCTACATACAAAAAAAAGTTCTTGAACTCAAAGTAGATCTTTGCTAAAATGTATTTTCTAAATCAATAAATATGAGAAGCATTAATTCTATCCTGGGTAATGGAGAAAGGTCAATGAAATTTTTGTTATTGTCGAAGTGTGCTCAACTTCCCAGTGAGAATCACTTCTGAGTAATTATTCTTTTCTCCTCTGGTGTTTCTACTATATTTTATTCATAGTTTTAATGGAACACTTTATAGGCTGTAATTTTGTAAATAGCATATATGGATAGCAAAAGTAACACAGAACCATAGTAAAACTTGTGCAAAAAGCACAGAAAGATACTAATCACCCAGAGATAAATGACTGGATGTCTAGAAGGAGACTTGCTGGATCAAAGGGCATGCAAGTTTTTACAGCTTTCACATTGCCAAATTGCCCAGCAGAATGACTTTATCAATTTACATGCTGCCAACATGGCTAATGAGCTGTAGTATAATTGTCTGTTTATCTATCTATTTTTCTCATTAGACTACAGAGGCTCTTCAAAGGTATTTTAATTTTTCAGTGTCCAGCCTCTAGCATGTAGCCTGGTACAGAGTCCCAAATCCATTGTCCTCAAGGCAATTCTAACTCATACCTATCCTGTAGGACAGAGTAGAACTGCCCCATAAGATTTTCAAGGCTGAAAGCAGACAGCCACATCTTTCTCCCATGGAGTGGTTGGTGGGCTCAAACCTCCAAACTTCACAGCTGAGTACTTAACCACTGCACCACCAGGACTCCTTGGTAGAGAGTAAGCACTCAAAAACTGATTTCCCTTTTCTATCTTTATATTCATTGAAGCCTACACAAGTGAACCAGGGGATACAGCAGAGTATATGGATGGATGGGTAAGGGATCATAAGCAACAAAATATTCCTGTATTTTCCCAAAAAACAACATATTCATAAGCTCTAATGTAATGTTTAACATCTATATTTAAACTCAAATATGCATAAGGAAATGTTTACTAATAGATTGTTTTATTTATTTTTTTTAATTGTGATATGTGTGAAAGCAACAGAGCAAACTGGTTTTCCACTGAACTGTTCATATATTTGGTTTTGTGGTATTCATTACAATCCCCACAGTGTAAAACACTCTTTCCATTTCCTCCCTGTGTTTACCATTCCCCTCCATCCTTTTTCCTATTCCTTCTTACCTTCTTAGCTTTATCCTTGGACAAACACTGCCTTTTTGATCTCACATGATTAATTGTTCTAATGACTGCATATGTTCCTGGTATTATTGTTCACTTTAAAGGCTTATCATTTGGCTGAAAGTCAATCCACAGGGGTGACTTCAGTTCCCAGCTTAAAGGACTGTTATTGTAAAATTTTACAGTCCCACTAGCCATTTATGAGTGTTCCAGTCTCTCCACACCCTTACTAGCATTTGTTATTTTCTGTCTTACTATCAATGCTGGGGTGAGATGATATCTCACTGTTGTTTTAATTTGCCCTTCTCTAATGGCTAATGATCACGAGTGTTTCTTCATGTGTTTGTTAGCTGCCCGAATGTCTTCTTTGGTGAAGTTTCTGTTCATATTCTTTGCCCATTTATTAATTGAATTGTCTGTCTTCTTGTTGTTGAGGTGTTGAAGTTTTCTATAAGTTTTAGAGATTAGTCCCTTGTCCAATATGTCATTGCCAAAATGTTTTTCACAGGAAGGAAAATAGTGTCTCTTTAGTAGTCCCCATGCTAATTCTCTCTAGCATCTTGGTGCCTGAAAAACTAGGTGCAGAGAGTTTGAAATAGGGGATTCTGGTGCTCTGGAAAGCTCATTGATTCAGAGTATTCCAAACTCAGGGAAGTAGGATTAGAAAGGAGAAAGGGGCAGGGGAAAAATAACAAGAACAGGGGAATCTGTCTTATAGAGTGCTGACCGGCAGGTGAGAAAGGTCAACAGAGACCTCCCAGGGGTATGGGAAGGAATGCACCATAAGAGAGAACCAGCGGCCACCCCACATATCTACCTTTAGCACCTGCTTTTATCAGTAAACTTGGGACCGCTGAGTATGAGCAGTCTTTCTCTGGCTCCAATACTGCTGAAACCCGAGCAGAGAGAACATTAATGCTGCAAGTGGGCTGGGTCTGGGGAGAACTCCTGCAGCAGATGATGGAACAGGGAAGTTATCTTAGGTCAGCTTTTTGACCCAGAGGGGCCTTGAGAGTGGGATTTTTGTGTGTGTCTGAACCTGGTAGAAAGTGGCAGCCCCCTAACAATTGGAGTCATTGCTGAACTTAATCTGTGGGCCTGTGAATAACAGTGCAACATCATCATTAGCAGCCCACTCAAAGCCCTAGAAACCACTCCTGGCAACTTGGAGATTTTCTTCATTCTCTCTTCTCACACTTTCTCTGCCTATATCCTCACTCATCCAATAGGAGAACCACATTCAGCCACCATAATACCTGCTGGCTCAAAACCTAAACTCCCTTTACGACAAACAGAGACCTGCATCCACATTCAACACAGGGATTCCATCATCACAAAGAAAACTGCAGAGCAACCCAGCACACCTGAATTAATAGCCAAAAAAATAAAATACACCACCTCCACCTTTTCAAAACATTAAATCATAAAGCACCTATCAAGAAAGAGTGGCAGACGGGATAAAAAAAGAAGACCCATCAATATGCCATCTACAAGAGACCCACCTTAGACACAAAGATAAAAACAAATTAAGAGTTAAGGGGTGGAAAAAAATATACCAAGCCAATGGTGACCAAAAAAGATCAAGAGTGGCAATATTAATTTCTGATAAAATAGACTATAAGGTGAAAAGCAACATAAGAGACAAAGAAGACACTATATGATGCTGAAAGGGTCAATTGACAAAGAAGACATTATGATAATAAATATTTATGCACCCAATAAAAGTGCTGCAAAATACATGAAGCAAATATTAATTAAATTAAAAGGGACAATAGACAATTCTACAGTAGTGGTAGTTGTTGTTGTTGTTGTTATGTGCCATCGAGTCAGACCCAACTCATACAGACCCCTCCTTGGGTTTCTGAGGCAGTATCACTGCAGAAGTAGATTGCACAACTTTCCTTCTGAGGAGACACTGGTGGGTTTGAACTACTAGCATTCTGGTTAGCAGTCAAGTGCCTTAGGCACTATGCTACCAGAGTTATAGTAGTAGGAGACTTTAACACACGACCTTGAAGGAAAGACAGATCAACTAGAAAAAAACTCAACAAATACACAGAAGAACTCAACAACTCAATCAACCAACTCAACCTCATAGTCATATACAGAGCATTCCACCCAACAAAAGCACAATTCACATTCTTCTCCAGTGCACATGGATCCTTCTCCAGAGTAGATCATATGTTAGGACATAAAACAAGCCTCAATAAATTCAAAAACACTGAAACACTACAAAGCATCTTCTTGGACCACAGTGTATAAAATTAGAAATTAATAATAGGAAGATCAAGGAAAAATCATCAAACATGGAAGCTGACAATTCATTGCTCAAAAAGTACTGGACAATAGAAGAAATAAAAAGTGAAATAAAAAAATTCCTAGAAACAAATGAAAACGAAGACACATCATACCAAAACCTATGGGACACAGCAAAAGCAGTACTCAGAGGTCAGTTTATAGCAATAAATACATATATCAAAAAAGAGGAAAGAAACAAAATCAACATTCTAACTCATCAATTCTTAGAAAAAGAACAACAAAATAATCCTACAGTATCTAGAAGTAAGAAAATAATAAAGATCAGAGTAGAAATCAATGAAACAGAAAAGAAAATATAGAGAGAGAGAGAGAGAAAAGCACCAAACCAAAAAAGATGGTTCTTCGAAAAGATTAACAAAATTGATAAATCATTGGCAAATCTAAAAAAAGAAAAGAAAGAGAAGTTATAAATTACAAGAATAGTTGACAAAAAGGGTGCCATCACAACAGAACCAACTGAAATAAAAAAAATAGTGACAGAATATTATGAAAAATTGTATTCCAACGGATTTGAGAACCTAGAAGAGATGGAGAAGTTTCTAGAATCACAAGATCTACCTAAACTGTCCCACTGAGAGATAGACTACTTGAACAGACCTATAACAAAAGAAGAAATTGAATAGGTCATTAAAAAAAAAAAAAAAAACTCCCCACAAAGAAAAGTCCTGGCCCTGATGGCTTCACTGGAGAATTTTACCAAATATTCAGAGAAGAGTGGACACCTGTACTACTCAAGCTATTTCAGAACCTAGAAAAAGATGGAATACTCTCAAAGTCATTTGATGAAGCAAGCATAACACTAATAACAAAACCAGTGGTGACTAAAAAACAAAACTACAGACCAATATCCCTCATGAACACAGATGCAAAAATCTTCAACAAAATCCTAGCCAACAGAATCTAACAACATATCAAAAAAATAATACATCCTGCCCAAGTGGGATTCATGCCAGTTATGCGAGAGTGGTTCAACATCAGAAAAATATTTAGTGTAATCCACCACATAAACAAAACAAAAGAACCATATGATTGTAACAATCGATGCAGAAAAGGCATTTGATAAAATCCAACACCTGTACCTGTTCAGAACTCTCAGCAAAAAAGGGATAGAAGGGAAATTCCTCAACATAATAAAAGGGATATATGCAAAGCCAATAGCCAATATCATTACTAATGGAGAAAGACTCAAGGCATTCCCCTTATGAACGGGAACCAGACAGGGATGCCCTCTATCATTTCTATTTAACGTTGTATTGAAAGTCCTGTCCAGGGCAAGAAAGCAAGTAAGAGAAATAAAAGGCATATAAATTGGCAAAACTATCTTTATTTGAGGATGATATGATCCTATTCATGGAAAACTCAAGAGACTTAACAAAAAAAAAAATTATTGGAACTAATAGAGAGGTTCAGCAAAGTGGCAGGATACAAGGTCAACATCAGTTAGATTCCTATACACCAACAAAGAGTCCTCTGATAAAGAAATAAGGGAAACAATACCATTTACAAAAGCTACTAAAGAGATAAAATATCTAGGAATAAACTTTACCAGAGACACAAAAGACCTATACAAAGAAAACTATAAAACACTACTACAAGAGATAACAAGGGCACTACATAAATGGAAAAACATACCTTGTTCATGGGTAGGTAGACTGAATATTGCAAAAATGTCAATACTACCTAAAGCAATCTACACGTTTAATGCAATCCCAATCCATATACCAACAAAATTTTTTAAGAACATGGAAAAACCTATTACTAACTTCATATAGAAAGGAAAGAGATCTCGGATAAGCACAGCATTTCTGAAGAAGAGAAAGTGGGAGGTCTCACACTCCTGGATCTTAAAACCTACTATACAGCCACAGTAGTCAAAACAACATGGTATTGGTACAATGATGGACAGATAGACCAATGGAACAGAGTCAAAAGTCCAGAAATAGACCCATCCATCTATGGACAGCTGATCTTTGGCAAAGGTCCAAAACCCATTAAATGGGGAAGAGACAGCCTCTTTAACAAATGGTGCTGGCAAAACTGGATATCCACTTGCAGAAAACTGAAACAAGACCCATACCTGACCCCATACACAAAAACAAGCTCAAGCTGGATCAAAGACTTAAATGTGAAATGCAAAACTATAAAATTCATCAAAGATAAACTCAGGCCAAATCTTGGGGCCCTACTTCATGGCATAAATAGACTATCAAGCATACCCAGAATGAATAGGAGGTAGAAAAGAAGATAGATGACTGGGACCTTTTAAAAATTAAATTCTTATGTGCATTGAAAGACTTCATCAAAAGGGTAAAAAGGGAACCTACAGATTGGGAGAAAATATTTGCCTATGACATATATGATAAAGGACTTATTTCCAAAATCTATAGAAAACTTCAACATCTCAACACCAAAAAGACAATAAATGGGCAAAAGACTTGAACAGACACTTCACCAAAGATGATATACTGGTACCCAACAAACACATGAGAAATTGTTCATGATCATTAGTCATTAGAGAGATGAAAATCAAAACAATGATGAGATATCATCTCACCCCAGCAATAATAGCAAAGTTCAACAGGACAAAAAATAACATCTACAAGATTTACAAGATTGGAACTCTTGTGCACTGCTGGTGGGATTGTATAATGGTACAACCATTGTGGCAAACGGTATGGCGTTTCCTTAAAAAACTGAAAATAGAAATGCCATTTGACCCAGCAATTGCGTTACTAGGAATATATCCTAAAGAGGTGAGAGACAGCACATGAACAGACATATGCACACCTATGTTCATCACAGCACAATTCACTATAGCAAAGAGATGGAAACAAACTAAATGCCCATCAGTGGATGAGTGGATAACCAAATTATGGCACATGCACACGATGGAATACTATGCTACATTAAAGAACAATGAAGGATACATGAATCATCTCACAACATGGACGAGCCTGGAGGATACTATGCTGAGTGCAATAAGTCAATCACAGAAAGACAACTATGGTGTGAACCCATTACTGTAAAAAGACAAAGAAGGGTTTGCTTGGGAAAGGAACTCACTTTGTAGGTTACCAGGGTGGGAAGGGAAGAGGAGGGATTAATTCCAGGCTAGTTGGGACCCACACACTGATGTGAGTAAGGGGAAGAATGTATGGAAAGGGTCTCTGATGACCATGATAACATTAGGAAAAAGGAGGACAATGAACTGTGCATATAGGAGATAGATGACAGATACTAATACCAACAAGTGTGCCCGCAAAACTGCATTACCATTAACACCAAACAACACACTACAGATAAACACATAAACACCTGATCAGATCAAATGGGAGTCAGTGAACAGATTTATACTCTAGACCAAGGATAGATTTAACTGAGACTGATCTTGCAGAGATACCAGTGATACAATATACCTGCAATCATTACAGAAATAATTGAAGACAGACACAGAGTAAACACTCGCAAACACCCAGACACCATGGGAGAGAGATCCAACGGATCTACTGATTTAGGACCATAGTACTGGGGGACACCAGACTCAATTAGCACAACAAAATACATAAAAGCCTTGTTCCTCATCCTACATTGGTGTGTAGCAACCAAGGTCTTAAAAGCTTTGAAGCGGCCCATCTAAGATGCAGCTAATGGTCTCCTGTTGTCAAAAATGAAGAAGAGTGCAAAAAAACAAAGGGATAGGGGCATTTGGAAGCAATTAGACCTAGGACACGATGGCCACTACAGACCAGAAGAACTAGATATTGCCCGGCTCCCAATGTCAATCACCCAGGAAAGGATCAAATCTGGAGGTCCTGGGTAGAGTGGGAGGAAAAACATGGAACAAAATCCAAAAACTCAATAATGACAAGAATTACTGGTCTGATGGAGTCTGGTGAGACCCCCAATACTGTGGTCCTGGAATACGTTCTGGGCCTGGAATAAAGCTCACTCCCAAGGGCTGGCTCTCAGCCCAATGGTAAACAAGATGTTCATGCAGACCACTCAACCCAGGGTGATGCACCTACATACTCTACGGAAACAGAGTATGGCTCTTTATGGCTTTAGGTTTTGCATCCCTTGGAGCAATTGACCACAGAGCACCAGAGGGGCAACACTCACACAGAGGAAATGCAAGACAAACAGGAGTGCATAACTATGAGGGGTATGGGGGGAGCGTTACTGGGCAGGGAGGGGAGGAGATTGGGTTAGGGCTGGACATGGTAAATGGGGAGTGAAACTAAATGTACACACAATGTTGAATGTAAAACAAACTCTTAAAATATTTTTTTAAAAAATGTTTTTCTCAGTCTATAGGTTTTCTTTTTACTCTTCTGACAAAGTCTTCTGATGCATATATAGTTAATTTTTAGGATGTCCCATACATATAGTTTGTTATCTACTGTTTGTGCATTTTCAGTTGTGTTTGAAAGTGTATTTATAGGGCCCCTAAGTTTGTCCCTATTTTTTCTTTGATGATCTTTATGGCTTTAGGTTTTACATTTATGTCTTTGATCCATCTTAATTTTTGTATATGGGGAGAGATATGGATCCTGCCTTATTTTTCTGCAAATGGATATCCCATTTTGCCAACACCATTTGTTAAAGAGACTGTCTCTCTCCCATTTCATAGGATTTGGTCCTTTGTCAAAGATCAACTGTCCATGGGTGGATGGATATACTTCTGGGTTCTCAATTCTGTTCCATTGGTCTATGTGTCTCTCATTGTAGCAGGGCAAGACTGATTTGACTGCTGTGGCTGTATAGCAGATTTTTAGATCAGGGAGTGTAAGGACTCCTATTAGCTCTTCTTCTTTAATAGGGCTCTGCTTAGCCAGGACCTCTTCCTTTCTATATAAAGTTGGTGATTAGTTTTTACATCTCTTTAAAAAATGATGATGGAGAAGGGCAATGTACCAAATGAGAGTGACCAATATGGCAGCATTGAGGATGAGAAAGACATAGAGAGGTACATGGGAAGACAGACAACAAATATGAACCTTTTTGCATATACAGTACTGAGTTGTCAGTGAAGGCAAACATGGGTATATAGACAGATAGATAGGTGGACAAGCTAAACGATTAT
>NW_006921704.1:5524065-5546626 GCF_000298275.1 Orycteropus afer afer | reverse complement strand
ATCTATCTATCTATCTATCTATCTATATATATATATATAAAAGAATGATGATGGAATCTGGATTGGGATTGTGTTATATCTCTAGATTGCTTTGGGTGGTATTGTCATTTTCACAATGTTAAGTTTTCCTATCCATGAGCATGATATATTCTTCTATTTATGTAGGTCTCTTTTGGTTTCTTGTAGTAGTCTTTGTTTCTCTCATTAGAGTTATTCTTAAGTACTTCATTTTTGACTGGCTATTGTAACATATTCTTCATTTTTTATCATTGTCCATCCAGCTTCCATGGCTCCAGGATGTCTGGATTCCATAAGAACTTAAAAATGTACTCTGCATTCCCCCCTTTTAATCAGTTTTCAGTAACAAAGTACTTGTTTTCTGCCATTTTTTTAAATTTTATCTTTTGTTGTTATTGAGAATATACACATCAGAAAATAACCCAATTCAATAATATCTACATGTATAATTCTGTGACATTGATTGATTTTTCAAATTATGTAACTATTCTCACCCTCCTTTTCTTAATTAGTCTTCCTCTATTAACATAAACTATCTTCTCCCTAAGCTACTTTTCTAATCTTTTGAGTTGCTGTCGATTTGATCCCATGTAGATCTTAAAAGAACACAGTACTCAAGGCAGAGAAAACTTCAGGGGATAATTTTAGTTTAAGGTATAAAGATTATCTTGGGCAATAGTTTCAGAAGTTCATTCAGTTTCCATGGCTCCATGAAGTCTGGATTCCATAGGAATTTAAAAGTCTTTTCTGTATTTCTTCCTTTTGATCAGGATTCTTTAGAATGTTTGAGCACAACATTCAGTAAAGGTTGCTGACACAATCAAGTTCTGCTTCTTATAGTAAAAGAGGCAGTTTTATTTTTTCCTCCTTTTCCACATTCTCCTTCTCTCTGTTGCTGCAGGTGAATAGAGACCAATTATTGGACCTTGCTTGCAAGCTTTTAAGACCTCATGTACGACATAATGAACTAGGACATGGAACAGAAGTACTAAACATTATAATTGGTGAATTAAGTATGATGCCCCATGAAATCATGACCATAAACTTCCAAAGAAACCAAGAAACAAAATCTCATGAGGGGTTTGATTATACATAAACCTCAGCAACTGGTCTTTCATTGTTATTGTTCTTGTAAATATATCTATCATCTACTTTTTGCAAATTCATTTTTTATAGGTATGTAACTTATTGACAGCAATTATTTACTCAGCTGTGCAAACCTACCCTTAATCAATGCTATTTTTCCAACATTGTAGACCAAAACTCAGTGCTTCATAAGGAATAATCTTCCCTCTTGCCCCTGGTATCCAACTAATAAATTTCAGTTGCTATACATTGCCTAGGAGCCCTGTTGGCATAATGGTTAAGCAGTTGGCTGCTAACCAAAAGGTTGGCAATTCAAGCTCACCAGTTGCCCCACAGGAAAATGATGTGGCAGTCTGCTTCTGTAAAGATTAAACCCTTGCAAACCCTATGGGACAGTTCTACTTTGTCCTAAATTTTTGCTACGAGTCAGAGTTGACTTGATAGCAGCAGAATTCACCTGTTCTTGTCTTTTTATAACATGGATGGAGCTCGAAACATTATGCTGAGTAAAAGAAGTTAATCACAAAATAACAACCATTGTATGACCTTACTTGTTTTTTATTTGTAATATTTATAATGTAGATATGCCTACCCAACCTAAGACATGGCTTAGACAGTTAACCTTTGTCATGGGTAAAAATGGAAAAAAAAAAAAAAAAAGAAAGAAAGTCAATTGATAGGTAATACAATCCAACTTAATACTAGCATTTTTCTTACATTAGAATTGGAATAGCATTGGCATTGCAATACTATTGGAATTTTCAAAACAGTAAAGTGATAGCAAATATAAAAAATATATATTTTAAGAACATTGAACAACAACAACAAAAAAAAACAGACCAAACTTACTGTCATCAAGTCGATTCTGACACATAGCAACCCTCCTTGGGTTTCCAAGGCTGTCAATCTTTACAGAAGCAGACTGCCTCATATTTCTTCAGCAGATGTAACTGGTGGATTCAAACCACCCACGTTTTGGTTAGCAGTCAAATGCCTTAACAACTACACCACCAGAAGTCCTTAGAGCATAGAGCAGAAGTACTTAGACTAGTACCAGAATAGATAGAAAGGTAACAGTAAATAAACTTAAAGAAAAAAATGCCCCACCTGTGTATATAAAGAGAATTGAGATCTTGCCAGTGATTCAGAGAGGTGGTATATTCACAGCTCAGTTGGATTCTAGTCATGAGAAAATGTAAATAGGCCTTTGTTTAATTTTGTTTTTCATTTATGAGAACATGTAGAAGTCTTTTGTACATTTATTTTAATTGGAATGTTATTGAAATAGCTACTCAGGGCATTCTCACAAATGAATAAGAATATTGAATTTAACTGAAATGAAAATCATGGCTATGCCAAAGTGTTAGAGCTTTAAATTAGCAAAAGTGCTCACCACTATCAGCATCAATGCATATTATTTTAACAGTTTCTCTGGCTTTTAGAATGTGGTCTTATTTTGGACTTCAAAGACGGTGGTTAGAATAATTGGAAGACTTACTGGAATGGCAATGATGCTATTGTGGAAAAAGAAAAAAAAATCAGAGAATGAATAGTAGAAAAATAGAGCTTCTGAGAGCAGTGGTGATGGTGTGCCTGAGATTGCCTAGACTCAGTTATTCCTGGAAAGAACATGCTAAGTGACTCTCCCCAGTGGAACCCCATGGGCTGTTTTGTGGCCTGTTAAGTCTTTCAGCATAAAAGTCATTTGAGAAATGTAAGGCTTAAGGTGAAAAACATTTATTCTGGCCTTGAAAAGTTTGGCTATATTGAAGCATCGTTTAGCCTCTGTCTCTTTTCTTCTTGTTCTGAATGATGATTAGCAGAACCCCAGGTGAAATAGACTACCCATTGAAATTGAAATGAGTTCTCCTTCATTGTATGATTTCTACCAAGGCACTTGACTGTTAACCAGAAAGCTGGTGGTTAAAATCCACCAGCCACTCCTCGGAAGGAAGTCTGGGCAATCTACTTCTGTAGAGATACTGCTTCAGAAACTCAAGGAGAGGTTTCTCTGACTTGCAATTGACTCAAGGGCAGTGAGTTTTGTTTTTGTTTTTTTTTTCATATTGATTGACAGCAAACACCAAAACTACCAAGAATCCCTTAAAACATCTTCTATCTTATGAATACAAAGACCTTTTTATTTCTCTGGCCTCTTGTTTCAGTTATTCCAGAATCATTTCCAATGAGATTGACCAGAGAAGTTGATGAAGTTCATACAAGATTTTTGGACAGTTGTCTCTAGGTTGAGGGCATTTTTCCTCATCAACTTCCAATCAGTTATAAAGTAGAAAATATTAACCAGTCAACTGAATTTTATGCCATCTGCTTTATATATCACTGAGATATCTTAAAGATCCAGAAAGGATTTGGGACACAGCAGTGATGTATTTTTTTTCTTTAATTTTGAATATTGATAGATAATCTTTCAGAAGTGCTAAATAAAGCCTGTTAGATATACATGGCAACAGGATCATCATTGGTTCCTTCAGATATTACACATAATGGCATGTCTCAGGTGTAAGAGATTCTTTTTGGTACTGTGCCTGAGCTTTTCGGTACTCTACTGTGACAGCCAAGGCAGCAGGGAGCAGCGGCAGACAGGGCCAGTGGCCACAGATAAGGAGGGTGGGGGACAGTGCCCCAGGCAGTAGGGAGCAGCTGCAGACAGGGCCAATAGGAACAGGTAGGATGAAGTCCAGCAAGTGAGCGGAATGGTTGGAACAGATAAGGGAGAGGAACTTGTCTGTTGGTTTGTCATACTGTGGTGTCTTGCATGTTGTTGCTGTGAGGCTGGAGCCTGTGCTAGCAGGGGTGCCCATGGTGGACTGGTTTCAGTGGAGCTTCCAGACTGAGACAGACTCAGAGAAAAGAAGAGACCATCTACTTCTCAAAGAACTGGCCAGTGAAAACCTTAGTAGTGAAACAGTGTCTGATACATTACTTGAAAATTTTATGAATAGCCCTGAAACATTGTCTGATACAGTGCCAGAAGATCAGCCTCTCAGGTTGGAAGGCACTCAAAAAGAGCTGCCTCATCAGAGTAGAGCCTACCATAATGATACTAATGTTGTTGTTGTTATGTGCCATCGAGTAAGACCCTACTCATAGCAACCCCTCCTTGGGTTTCCGAGGTGGTATCACTTTGGAAGTAGATTGCCCAACCTTCCTTCTGAGGAGTGGCTGGTGGGTGATACTGATAAAGTAGAGTTTTGGGGGCCTCCATTCCCCAAAGTGACACAACTCAATATGAGAAGAAACAGCTGCAAACATCCACTGATAATTGGAACATGGAATGTACGAAGATTGAACCCAGGAAAATTGGAAGTTTTCAAAAATGAAATGGAATGCATAAAGATTGATATCCTAGGCATTAGTGAGCTGAAATAGACCAGTATTGGCCATTTTGAATCAGAACCATATAATTTAATATGCCGGGAATGACAAATTGAAGAGGAATGGCGTGGCATTCATCATCACAAAGAATGTTTCAAGATCTATACTGAAGTATAATGCTGTCAGTGATAGAATAATATCCATACACCTACAAGGAAAGGCAATTAACACTACTATTATTCAAATTTATGCATCAATCACCAAAGCCAAAAATGGGGAAATTGAAGAGTTTTACCAACTTCTGCAGTCTGAAATTGACCAAACATGCAATCAAGATGTGCAGAATATCACTAGTGACTGGAATGCAAAAGTTGGAAACAAAGAAGAATTACCAGTAGTTGGAAAATGTGGCCTTGGTGATAGAAATAATGCTGGAGATTATATGATAGAATTTTGCAAGACCAATAAATTATTCATTGCAAATACCTTTTTTAACAACACAAACGGCAGCTATACACATGGATTTCACAGGAGTACACAGGAATCAGATTGACTATATCTGTGGCAAGAGGTGATGGAGAAGCTCAGTATCTTCAGCCAAAACAAGGCCAGGAGTTGATTATGGAACAGACTTTCAACTTTCATTGGCAAGTGCAAGTTGAAGTTGAAGACAATTAAAACAAGTCCACAAGAGCCAAAATATGACCTTAATTATATCCCTCCTGAATTTAGAGACCATCTAAAGGATAGATTTGATGCATTGAACACTAATGACCAAAAAGCAGAGGAATTATGGGTTGACATCAAGAACATCATCCATGAAGAAAACAAAAAGTCATTAAAAAGACAGGAAAGGAAGAACTGACCAAAATGGATGTCAGATGAGACTCTGAAACTTGCCCTTGAACAGAGGGTAGCCAAAGCAAATGGAAAAACTGACAAGATAAAAGAGCTAAACAGAAGATTTTAAAGAGCAACTTGAGAAGACAGAGTCAATTATTATAATGAAATGTGCAAAGATATGGAGTTGGAAAGCCAAAAAGGAAGAACACACTCAGCATTTCTCAAGCTGAAACAACTGAAAAGGAAATTTAAGCCGTGGGTTGTAATACTGAAATATTCTATGGGCAATATATTGAATGATGTAGGAAACATCAAAAAAAGATGGAAGAAATACACAGAATCACTGTACCAAAAATAATTGGTTGATGTTCATCCATTTCAGGAGGTGGCATATGATCAAGAGCCAATGGTATTGAAAGAAGAAATTGAAGCTGCACTGAGGGAAATGGAGAAAAACAAGGATCCAGGAATTGATGGGATACCCACTGAGATGTTTCAAGAAATGGATGCCATACTAGAGGCACTCACTCAGCTATGCCAGGAGATTTTGAAGACAACTACTTCCAAATAGTTGACTGGAAAATGATCCATATGTGTACCTATTCCAAAGAATGATGATCCCACAGAATATGGAAATTATCAAACAGTATCATTAATATCACATCCAAATAAAATCTTACTGAAGATAATTCAAAAATGTTGGAGCAGTATATTGAAAGAGAACTTCCAGAAATGCAAGCTGGATTCAGAAGAGGACGTGGAATGAGAAATATCATTGATGACATCAGATGGATCTTGGCTCAAAGCAAAGAATACCAGAAAGATGTTTGCTCGTGTATTATTGACTATGCAAAAGCATTCAATTGTGTGGATCATAACAAATTATGGATAACATTGCAAAGAATGGGAATTCCAGAACACTTAATTGTGCTCATGAGGAACTTGTGCATAGACCAGGAGGCTGTTCAAACAGAAGAAGGGGACACTGCATGGTTTAAAATCAAGAAGGGAGTGTGTAAGTGTTGCATCCTTTCACCATACTTATTCAATCTTTATACTGAACCAATAATCCAAGAAGCTGGACTATATGAAGAAGAACATGGCATCGGGATTGGAGGAAGACTCATTAACAACCTACATTATGCAGATGACACAACTTTGCTCACTGAAAGTGAGGATGACTTGAAACATTTACTGATGAAGATTGAAGACTACAGTCTGCAGTATGGATTATACCTCAATATAAAGAAAACAAAAATCCTCACAATGGGACCAATAAGCAGCATCATGATAAATGGAGAAAAGATTGAAGTTGCTGTAGACTTCATATTACTTGGTTCTACAATCAACACCAATCAAAGCAGCAGTCAGGATATCAGATGTCATATAGCATTGACAAATCTGCTGCAAAGGATGTCTTTCAAGTGATGAAGAGCAAAGATTTTTCCTTGAAGAGTAAGCTGAGCTTGACACAGGCATGGTATTTTCAATCACCTCATGTGCATGTGCGAGTTGGACAAGGAAAAAGGAAGACCAAAGAAGAGTCGATGCTTTTGAGTTGTGGTGTTGGTGAAGAATGCTGAAAGTACCATGGGCTGCTAAAAGAACTAACAAATCTGTCCTGGAAGAAGTGCAGCCAGAATGCTCCTTGGCAGTGAGAATGGCTAAACTTTGTCTCACCTACTTTGGTCATGTTATCAGAAGGGACCATACCCTGGAGAAGGATATCATGCTTGGTAAGGTGGAGGGTCGACGAGAGAGGGGAAGGCCCCTCAACAAGATGGACTGAAGATGGCTGCGGCGATGGGCTTGAGTATGGCAAGGAACATGGAGCTGGCGCGGGACCAGGCGGTATTTCGTTCTGCTGTACATGAGGTCACTATGAGTCAGAGACAACTCGACAGCACCTTACAACAACAACTGAGCAGAAATTCACTTAATGACCAATAAGTACCAATACCAGTTGCTGTCAAGCCAATTCAGACTCACAGTGACTCATGTGTCAGAGTAGAACTGTGATCCCTAGGGTGCTGAATGGCTGATTTTTCAGAAGTAGATAACGAAATCTTTGTTCTGAGGAGCCTCTGGGTGGACTCCAATCTAACTTTTTGGTTAGCAGCAAAGTGCATTAAGTATGTACACCTCAGGAAGTCTTCACTTGAAGATAAGAAGATTTAAAGTAATATTAATTCCCAAAATATGAAGAAAACAAGTAGAACTTGAAAAACACTTCTTAACGATCTGATCATGTGCCTAGGATGTGCAGCCTAATATTTTATTAGACCACCCTGCCAGTTGAAGATCAGAAAACATCCCCTGGGACCACTCTGAGAGAAATAATCCATCCATTGAACAGAAGGATGTTTAATTCCAATATGTACAATACATTCTTCTGTCAGATGAGGTTAGTCTTGAGTTTCTTCTTAAAGTTGAGAGGAATATAAAAACTACAAAACATTTAGTTTTTCCTGAAAGAAATACTTATATTTTTAGAACATATAGCCCATAATTAGAGTAAATTACTCCTGATGGAATAAGCATTCTGCAAAACCAGGAAAGAAACCAAATTTAATTTCCCAGTGCCAAGGGGAGGTCTTGACTATTCACAAATTGTCTCTAAATCTTAAGAACTATGTTTTTAAGGGCTAAGCTAATAGAACTGAGCAGGAAGTAGGTCTGATTAGCATTTTGTAAGTAATTTTGAGCACAAAAGATGTATTTACAGTAACAGCCAAGACTTATCATCTACAATTGAACTTGACACTGGCAAAAAGGAAAAAGTAAATTGAATTCATTAAAATGACATCAAATAAATTATGATTTTTATTTTTTGTATACTGCTTATCACTTTATAATTTTAAAAAATATGGTTGGATATCTGTAGATCCTAATCAGAGAAATGAGTTAGCATTGATTTGGATGCCTTGTGAAACATTTATATACAAGTTATTCACTTTTGCTCTTAATTCATAAAACAGCTTTCTCAGGGTCTCTCACTCTAATACAACCTGTCAATCGCTGTTGTCTGTGATAAGAAGGCCTGGAGGGATGTATTGTTTTTTTCCCAAACAATTTAAATTATAACTTCTGGCTTTTTTGAAGAAATTATTTTGCATCCTTCCACTTGGCACAGGATAATATAAATTATTTTGGGGGTTAGAAACACACTAATAGTACTCAGTAAAGGGAAATCTAATAACTATACTATTCATAAGCTTTGGAAAGAAAACAAGAGGTTTTTATGGGGATTTGGTTATACTATAATTAAGGAAATGACAACTACAGAAAAAAAATCTTTTTAGTAGAATTTTAATATATAAAATTAAATATATTTTATATATATTTATAGTCCCCCCCCCCATTTATAGCCTGCACTAGATATTACTAAGATTACAGTGTCATGTGTATTCATGGTACTTTATAATAAAGATGACTTTGTGGAAGAGACTAAAGCTTTCATTTTCTGATAAGCACCTGTTCTCATCTGTATTTTCAGTTGTTATGTCAAAGATACCTTTCCTTCCCAGTTGCATGGAGAAAAAAGACTTACCTCTTAATAATCAGAAAATGCTTTTCAATTCTTACCACGTGTCTGTCATAGCCACATTGCATTGGTCCTCTGAAGAATAGTTTGAGTCTCTTGCCCATATCTAAGACTTACCTGGAAAGACTTACTTCTATCAACAAACCACACATTCTGCTGTTTTGATGAAACCAGTAATTCAGTGAAATTCATGGAAATAGTCATAACATTTTGCAAAAGCATTAAAAAAAAAAAAGGTAGAAAAAAATATATGGCTTTGATTGGGAAACTAAAACGTGTGGAAATTGAGATGCAATAAAGTAAAACCAATGATCACTTCAGTGCCCAAAGTGCTGTCACATACGTTTCCTGCCTTGCAGAGCTAGGAATCTTGTGATCCCAAATACTGTGTCCCAAATCTTTGCTGTGGTCCTGATGGTTTCTATGCCAACAGATTAATGTATTCCAGTGGAGTTCATCTCTCCCTTCCCCAATCTACCAGGATAGTTTATTCATATCTTTTTTTTTATGGTACTTAGTCTCTAGATTGCATTACAATAATTTGTGTATGTGTATTATCTTCTCTAGTATAGACTATTAAGATAAGGAACTTACCTCTGTGACTTTGTATGCCCTCAGTAACATGTTCATAGTACATGATCGCTAAAAAATTGTGGATGGATTGGTGTCTGGGTTTGTGGGTCCAGCTTTGAGTCAAAGACAGGTATATCTAGATTATTCTATTAAGAGTACTTCAAAGTATCTCTTTTGTTGTTTCCTAAGAGAGGAACATGCTGAAACAGTTCTTAACTGGAAACCAAATATGTGAGTCAAAACCCTTTTGTATTTCAGCTCTATAAGTTCACCTGTATGTTATGTCCCTCAGTACATCAGCAATTTATACCACACCACAGCTTCAACAGACAACACATTACAAGTGGCTTTTTAATGTTAGGCTATCATTTTTACTTAAATGTTTCCTTAGAAAAAGTTTTATTTTTATAGGTGAAATATAGTTCATATTCTTTTCCTCTACTTCAAAATCCCTATCCTCTCTAGAAATGTCTTGTTCCAGAACTAATGAGAGATATTTAATTTCTTGATCACGAAGGTATTTTTGTAATTGTTTATCTGATTAATTGGAAAAATAATTAAAATCATATGAAAACCTAAAATTACTGGTTTGACCCATGTTCCCAGGAAGTTAAATTCATTTCCTTAGACCCTGTGACCACCAGTGAGATCTGTTAAAAATTATAAAAAAAAAAAAGGGAAAAAATAAAATAAAATATATCATTAGAAACACAAAAAGCATTAAAGTATAAGCACAAATATTAACCACAACAACCACATTTCCAAGTGGCTATTGATAATTATGCCTCCTCTTCAGGTTACTTCCCTCTTACTTTAATGTTCACAATATAAACAATGTACATTGCTCTCTGTATTTGATTTTTCAAAACGTGCTAAAAGTAGGAATCAGAAAAAAAAAAACAAGCTATGCTGATATCATTATGTTTAACCGTGTTTTCTCCCTTGAATCAACTGCCAGCAAGGATTTTCTCATTTTGTTTCAGATTTAGGTAAGGTTACTTTGTTTGGTTTTCATGCTGTATATCTCTATTAACATCTGAACCTCAGAAGAAATTACATTTAAATTGGCAGTTGTGCCTTGGTTCTGCAATATGCTGACTCTCCTACTTCATAGACCTTCATCTCTCAAAGAAGGATTTGCTAAAGCAAGTAAGTCCCCCTGCAGACATACTGTTCCAGTTACCAGCTGTTCAAAGCAATGGATTGGAACAATTGAAAGAGTCTAAGAATTTTGAGTTTTTAGAATTCCACTATATGATTTATTTAAAGTTAGTTGTTTTATGAAAACATAGATATGCTCTGCATCAGCCGTTAATCTTGGCATACCAAATTAGGGCTTTGGGTTTTTGGTTAAGATTTACAGCCTTGGAAACCCAATGAGACAGTCCTATTCTGTCCTAGAGGGTTGCTATGAATTGGAATTCACTTGATGGCAGTGAGTTTGGTTTTTGGTTTACATGTGAATGTGTGTGTATGTGTGTTTTCCAAAAAGATACGGCTAGGCATCTCCATACTTTGAAGAAGCAATCTATGAAGAAGCAATCTATAAATCACATGGAAACTTGGCTTACAATGAACCTTGGGGTATTAGGCCCCCAACTCAAGAAACCAAAAAATATTAAGTGTCAGTTTCCTATCTGATGAGTAGCAAGGAACATGACAGTACTTTGAAAATCAGAGAGCTATATAATCTTACCTTATGTTTTATGAATTTCTTAAATATAATTCCATAAAAATATATAAGTTTAATAATTAAGGGAAAAAACAAAACATTTTGTTAATAAGGAAATACAAATTGGCCAGTTTTAAAACCCATTATTCCAATTAATTATACAAATAATTAATTGGCAAGAAACAGGTAAAAAAAGTAGACCCCCATGATCACAATGAACATTTTTATGCATAACATACACACTATTTTATCTCTACAATGTGCATGTTGTATAATAACATAATATATAGGTATCAAAAACAGTTAAATACAAAATAGTTCTTATAACTCACTCTTCTATGAACAGCTTTTTTTACTCAACAACATATCATTAAAATTTTATTTTCATAAATCAAAATCTTTAAGATACATAGTATTTTGTTGCAGAAATGTCTTCATAAGTTACTTAGCTCAGCCCCTACAATTGGATATTAAAGTGTTTTATGTTTCCTTTTATAATAATCAAAACTCTGATAGTCATGCCTATAAAAACATGTATAGACATGTTTTTGACTATTACTCTAAGAAAAATTCCTAAGAGCAAATTTGCTGTGTCTAAAATGAATAGTTTTTAAATATTTTAATATCTTATTTTCATATTGGTTTTCAGCAGCATATGAGAATTTTCCAAATTTTCACTGATACTATTACAATTCTTTTGATATTTAACCATCTATATTGCTCGGAAACCCAAGGAGGGGTCGCTATGAGTCAGGTTTGACTCGACGGCACATAACAACAACAACAAATATAGAAAAGATATATTGGTTTAATTTGCTTTAGTATTACCAGTGATACAGAAATACCTAAAACAATCTGTTAATGCCTTTTTGGGTTGTATTAAAAAATTAAAGACATCATACTGGTTAGAGAATCACGTTGAGTTTCCTCACACCAGAAATCATTAGTGTTTCCATAAATGGCCCTGTGAAATCAGGTCTGCCACTACTCTACTTTTCAATAAAGACTAGTTGAACTTGAGTACAAGCGTGCATTTATACTTATAATTATGCTTAATTTATTTTACTTTGAAAAATTCTTCTAATGCATTTAAAAGATACTTCAGTACTTTTAAATACTTCATGTAAATACTAGCTTTCTCTTTCAGCTCAGTACATTGTACAAAATCAGTGAGCATCTGCTGTATTTGTTATAAATGCTGGACAGTGTAATCAAAATGCCCAGCTCTCTTACAGTGCCTCTTGTAGGTTAATAAAACTATTTTTCATCCCTCCTGAAGTCCAGTCAGCTTTGAATCCACTTATTCAGCTCATGTTTCTATTCTTTACCTATTAACCAAAAACCAAATCTATCGAGTCAATTCTGACTTATAACCACCCTTTAGAAAAGAATAGAACGTCCCCATATGGTTTTCAAGGCTATAATCTTTACAGAAGCAGACTGCCACATCTTTCTTCCATGAAGCAGCTGATAGGTTCAAACTGCTGACCTTTATGTTAACAATGGAGTGCTTAACCACTATGCTACCTGTAAGGATTTCATGATACATGTTGCCAAATGTCATGCTGAAGTTAGGTCTGGTGGCAAAAGGATTCAACAGAGTGATAAGACCTGGTCTTTCCTCTTACGTCCACTTTTTACTGACTGGTTAATTTCCTTGTTGAGATTCAGTTGTCATCTCTAAAGTATAGTGCTCCTCTTAATTCACTTTTTCTGTCATTTTTCAATGACAGTTTTGTGATAACCTCAATCTTTCTCCAAAACCCAAGACACGACTCTTTCTGAGAATCACCTTTCAATAACCATTATCCAAGTACTTTTATCATTTGTTGAGGGACATATGTCCACATGCAGCTCAAATAAATAAAAGATGCCTTAGACAGGAATGCATCCTCAAGAATGATACCTCTCAGGTGCTTTAGACAAGCACAACACATGTGCTTCCCTATGGTGACATCACCTCTTCCATAATAAACAGAATTAATAATGTTTTGGTTTCTTCTGGATGAGTAAGTGTTGCTGCAAATATTTACCCCTGGGTTTCTGGATTTGGGATGCTATTCAGGAGTCTACTAAGCTGACATTTCTGTCTGGTCATACCTCTTGAGTTTGCTGCTTAATCCTCAGTCATGAGCTACATAGGAACACCAATCTCACATCTTAAAACTTAAAATAGCTATTGTTATAAATGCTGGACAAAAGTGTAATTTATTATTGAAGGACACAATTTCATCTCCATGAATATTCCAATCTATATTTATCTCAACCTCTGAAATAATTCCAGAAGAGAAATTTCACACTAGTATTTGTTGAATTGTAGCTTCAACATGGAATTAAGGTATATAACACCTCCCAAACTGACTACATACTGAGATAATGATTTATTTTGTTGAATAGATTTCTCATTACTTTGTAAGTTCTTTACAGTTAAAATTCATATATGCTCCTCAGAGTATTTTTCTATTGTTTGTAATACAGCACAGAAAACTAAAAAAGGGCTATAACACAAATATAGATTATGCTATGCATTTATGGGTAAGGTGTCCCTGGATGGTGCAAACGGTTAAGCATGCATCTACTCACCAGAAAGATGCCAGTTTAACTCCATCCTGAGATGCCTTAGAAGAAAGACCTGGAGATCCACTTCCAAAAAATTACAGCCATTGAAAACCCTATCGTACACATTTCTACACTAAAACACATGGGTTCTTCATGAGTCAGAAGTGACTTGATAGCAACATTTTTTTTTTAATAAGTTGGGTAAAACCATTTGAATCAAGATTGTATGCTTTAATATTTGCCCATACCTCCTAATTTCCTTGGGCAATGGCTCTTATTCAGAGAAGACTGTTAATGGCGATTTTTTTTTTTTTTTCTTTTCCAAAACCCGCATGAGACTTCTGACTGATATATTTGTAGCTTTACTCCCATTCATTTCAAACCACTTCAAAGGCTGAGAAAAGAAGTGGGCATCAAAAATTGCCAATTTGCATTAATGCAATAGTATTTGGGAATGCACATAAAAATTCAAATAGAGCTTTTTTTTTCTAACAACTAGTATAGAAAGTGATGTATTTTCTTAGTTTTCTATTTAGACTCACAATTTTTGATTTATGATAATCTTATGCTGAAATACCTATTTCTCAACCATCCTTTGGCAATATTTTAAAGTTACTAAATGCATATACTGCAAGGAAGGTTGGGCAATCTACTACCATAGTGATACCTCCTGGAAACCCAAGGAGGGGTTATTACGAGTTTAATTGACTTGATGGCAGTGACTTCGTTTTTTTTTTTTTTTAAATATGCATGTATGTATATATTATGTAAGCAATGTTCACAAGAGTTTTACTTGTTTTCACCCTGCATGAATTTGAGACTGAGCTTTATGAGATAAATAGGTTACAGAAATAGAGGCACGTTGCAAACATAGTGTTTCCTCTAGGAGTTATTTCATTCTGGCTATCATTGTGATCAGACTCTAAAGAATTATTTAAATTAAATGGAAGCCTTTCTTGGGAACTGATTAAACTAAAAAGAGAAGCATTGTAAAATATATTTTAATTTTTAGTATTTTTATTCCTTTGGTATTTCTTCCCCCCCCCCACCTACTTAATGTCAAGCACATTAATATAAACTTGGATGTTTTCCAAAGTTTAAATCAGGCCAAATCTTGCTCTTTTATGAAACCAAATAACTAATATTAATTCCACACTCAAAGATAATATCATGGAAAAGTAACTGGCTATTACTATTCTGGAAGAAATGATTCCCTATCACAACATAAAAATCTACAGGGATCATCTGATGAAAGGATTCAAATTTGACTTTTAAGCCCCTAATTTTTAAACCTTATCAAATGTTCTAAAAAAGTGTTGGAGGAGAAAATATTTTCCCACTAAACTTATGAAACACATTTTGTTTATCTGAAAGACATGGAAAAATATTGTATGGTAGGAAAAAATATCTAATGGTTACAAGCTTTTTCATTGTTGTTTGTTTGCTTTCTCATGAAGCCAAGTGTTCCCAAATATGTTTAATATTAAACAAAAGACAAGAAACTGCATTTTCACCTTTAAAATTTATTACATTCAGATCATTTCTTGATTGTTTATTAATCAAATAACTAATACAAACTCCAAAATGCAATAAAATAAAATATAGTCAAAAAACATTCAAAACAAAAATTTCCCCAGAAATGTATATAAATTGTGTAGAAACAACAACAACAAAAATAGCTTAACATATAAATCTTATTCTCCAGTATCAAAATATTAATTATTTATAGGCACAATCACCATTAGGTGGAATTTTAAATAAGACAGAACAATATGTTTTTCCTTTTAAAATTTATTTAGTTGATATTGAAAGAAATAGCATTTGGATTCATTTCATGTGAATATCACTCAGTTCAGCAATTTTTAAAAATCAGCAGAGTAATTAAGAATATAAAAGGAGTTTTGGAAATGCCAAGTGAAATATCAAGATATAAAAATATTTATTGGTGCCTGTATCTGAGTCTAAAGTTTATTTAGAGCTCATAACCACTTACTGATGCCCATAGAGTAAGCCTGGGTAATTTAGATTTAAGACTTTTCTTATTCTTGTTTATAGAGTTTCCTTACTGTTTATGATTTTTTCCTCAAGTAATAATTAGTTATGTTTGTTTTTTAGTAAACTTTTATTTTTCTATTTGAAAAAAAATCTGAATATTACTAGAACATGTCCAAATTGACAGGTGATGTAAAAATATCATGTTTTCAGGTTCACGGTAGGATTCTTACAGCCATGTTTCCCTTAAATGTTGAAAGCATATATCCAAGTGCTCCAGAAGTATGACATACCATACTGAACAGTGGACCATCTGGCAATGACTCTTTCAGGATTGGAAAAGGTCAGCTATGGCACACTAGTATCTTCTCCCTTCATCCATTAAAACTCATCCACCAGGACAGTGGTGCCTTTATGTAATACATGAGTGATAAACCTTGGAATGTGTTTAACAGATTTTCAATCATTTTCCTGTTCTACTTTTAATGTATGTATTCCTTCTTATTTTTAATTATATTTCCCCCTTTCTTTAAAAGCATCCTTGTTTTTCTTTTACTCATATAATTTAAAAATCTAATTCAGTTCTCACAGAAATATGAGGAAAACAAGAAGTATTAATCTACAGAAGCAGCAGTTAAGAAATCAGATATTGCATCAGGCAAATTGACTTCAAAAGACCTCTGTAAAGTGTTAAAAAGTAAAGATGTCACTTGGAAGACTAAGGTATGCCTAGTGAAAGCCAGGATACTTTCAATCACCTCATGTGCATGTGCAGCTGGACAATGACTAAGGAAGAGCTAAGAAGAATTGATGACTTTTAATCATGGTATTGGCAAAGAATATTAAATATACCATGGGCTGCCAGAAGAATGAACACATCTGTCTTGGAAGATGTATAGCCAGAATACCCCTTAGAAACAAGGATGACAAGATTTTGTCTCATGTATTTTGGACATGTTATCAGGAGGGACCAGTCCCTAGAGAAGGACATCATGCTTGATATAACAGAGAGTTAGCAAAAAAGAGGAAGACCTTCAACAAGTTGGATTGACACAGTGCCTGAAACAATGAGCTCAAACATAGTGAGGATTGTGAGGACAATGTGGGCCCAGACAGTTTCATTCTGTTATACATTTGATTGCTATGAGTTAGAACTGACTCAATGGCACCTAACAGCAACAACATTCTAATGTAGTACAACAGAGGAATTTCAAAGTATCTTTCATGATCTCAAAAACTGAAGCAATTAAATGAGTGTTAAAGGATTAGTGAATCATATGGTGACATTTCCTAAAGATGACCTAAGTATTCCCATTCATTCATTCATTTCATTCAGCGTTGTGCTTATTGTCATCTATGTGTACTGGTGGTGCAGTGGTTAAGTGCTTGGTTGCTAATGGAAAGATCAACAGTTCAAAAACACCTGTTGCTAATGGAAAGATCAACAGTTCAAAACCACCTGCTGCTCCTGGTGGCAGTCTGCTTCAGTAAGGTTTACAACCTTGGAAACCCTATGGGACATTTCTTCTCTGTCCTATAGAGTCACTATAACTCACCTTCAATGAAATGGCAACACATTTCATTCTTTGGCTTTGCTCTTGACCCTATAATGGCACTATTCAAAAATGGTTGCGGCAGTATATCAACAGAGACCTTCCAGAAATGCATGCTGATTTCAGAAGAGGATGGGGAATGAGGGATATCAATGCTGATGTCAGATGGATCTTGGCTGAAAGCAAAGAATATTAGAAAGATGTTTACTTGTGTTTTGTTGACTATGCAAAGGCATTCAACTGTATGGATCATAACAAATTATGGATAACATTGCAAAGAATGGGAATTCCAGAACACTTAATTGTGTTCATGGGAAACTGTTCATAGACCAGGAGGCTGTTGTTGGAACAGAACAAGGGGAAAATGCATGGTTCCAAATCAGGAAGAATGTGTATCAGGTTTGTATCCTTTCACCATACATATTAAATCTGTATGCTGAGCAAATAATCCAAGCAGCTGGACTATATGAAGAAAAATGTGGCATCAGGATTGGAGGAAGACTCATTTACAACCCATGTTTTGTAGATGACAAAACTTTGCTCACTGAAAGTGAAGATGACTTGATACGCTTACTGATGAAAATTGAAGACTACAGTCTGCAATATGGATTACAATCTCAATATAAAGTAAACAAATATCTTCACAAGTGGACTAATAAGCAACATTATGATAAATGGAGAAAAGATGGAAATTGTCAAAGATTTCACTTTACTTGGTTCCACAATCAAGACCAATGGAAGCAGCAGTCAAGAAATCAGAAGACTTACTGCACTGGGTAAATCTGCTGCAAAAGACCTATTTAAAGTGCTGAAGATCAAAGACATCTCTTTGAAGACTAATGTGTGCCTAACCCAAGTCATGATATTTTCAATACTCTCATATGCATATGCAAGCTGGAGAATGAGTAAGGAAGACTGAAGAATTGATTATTTTGAATTGTGATGTTGGAGAAGAATACTGAAAATAGTGGGAACTGCCAGAAGAACTAACAAATCTGTCTTTGGAAAAAGTGCAGCCAGACGTGCTCCTTGGAAGCTAAAATGGCCAGACTTCTTCTCACCTACTTTGGTCATGTTGTCAGAAGGGACAATTCCCTGGAAAAGGATATTATGCTTGGTAGAGTGGAGGGTTGGTGAAAAGGGGAAGGGCCTCGATGAGATGGAGTGACACAGTGGCTGCAACGATGGGCTCAGACATAGTGAGGATTATGAGGCTGGTGCAGGACCAGACAATGCTTCATTCTATTGTACGTAGGGTTGCTATGGTTTGGAGCCAACTTGATGGCACCATGGATATAGTAGTGAAGAAGAAACACAATCCTTGCTCTACAGGTTTACATTATAGATAAATAGATTTTAAGCAAATAATTATACATATCATAAAGTTACAAAAAAGGAAATCCTGTACGTCAGTGAACTGTTTAAGAGTCAGCAGCCCATCCTTGTTTGTTTATCCTGCCTTGTGAGCTACATGGATGAAACTGCATGAAACTGTTGCATCAACAAACCTCATTGCATCAACTCTATTATGACCTAAAGCATAATATGGAATCTAATCTTACCTAAATATATTAATCAGCAGACATAGAACTTGGCATATGAGGTACTGAAATACAGCCACTAATCCAAACAAGTATCAAAACCTTATGGATACTTTTTTTCTGAACCTCTGCATGTCTTTTTTCTTGCTATTGTTAAGGCAGTGAAATCTGCCTTAAATGTGGTTTGGGAGAAATCATCCTAAGCTACAAACCAATTGAATAGAATTGAAAAGATATGAAATCTCATGGCCAAGTTTTATGTAAGGGAGACTGGAGGTAGGTACTGTAGAGGACACAGAGTAGTGTTGGAAGGAAAGCCCAAGAAAGCACCAGGAAGGGGACAGCTAGCATTGTTCACAATGAAAGAGGAGTGTGCATGGATATACATATGTTTCCGGACCATGTAGATTTCAGTGATACATATTTTCCCCCTTTTTACCACCAATACGATCGTACACTTCATCATCCCTTGTGTTTGCCAGCTGTGTTGCTATATATTCTATTGGCTCTTTTTTTTGGGGGGGGGAGGGTAGAGTAGAGGACTGTAGTTTGAGGATCCTTCAAGAAGTTACTGTACTGTGAGAAGAATGCAAATTTATGAGCATACACTAATTCTCTATTATTTCATCTAATTGACTTAGATTCCACCATCCCTTTGCCAGTTTGCTGTACCATGGTGGCTTGTGTGTTGCTATAATATTGGAAGTTATGCCACCAATATTTCAAATACCAGGAGGATTACCCATATTGGATAGGTTTCGTGGGTACTTCCACACTATGAAACACTATGAAGAAATGCCCTGTGACCAACTTTCAGAAATTTGTCAATGAAAACCCAATAGAACATTGTCTAACTTGTTTGCTTTGGACATGTCATCTGGAAGGATTGTCACTGGAAGAGGACATCATGTTTGGTGAAGAACTGATGAGGGCAGGGGAGAACCTTGGTGAGATGGACTGTCACTAATAGTCTCAATCATGGACTTGAATATGCTGGCAGTTGTGAGGATGATACAGGACTGGCAATGTTTCCTTCTGTTATCCATAACATCTCCATGAGTCAGCATGGACCTGACAGTATTTATCTATCAATCTAGCTATTAATTTAGATTAAGTTTCTATTACATTGGGCTATGGGAATTTGTGGTAACAGATTCCAAAAGAATCAGCTTTCAGGTCTTTGGAAACTTCAAGCTTTGCTTAAAAAAAAAAAAAAAAAAGAGTAGGTCTTTCTCACCATTTTTCTTTATTCCTTTGGGAAATTTATGTTTCCCTCGACCTTCCTCACATAACTTATGTGCTTTAATGACTTCTGGGCAAATAGTCAGATTCATTCCTTTACTGTCTGTCAATCAGACATTTAATCATTCTTTCATTCAACATGTAATTTTCAGCATGAAATATTCATTGTGTGTAGTGTTCTGCAAAAAGTATTTCATAGGGTTTCTAACATGGAGCCTGCCAATTAGTAGGCATACAAGACATGTTTGACAGGGAAATTGAATAAAAACAAAAGAGTTCACTAGTGAAACAGTCAATACCAGAACAGAGACTGATTTAGTGGGCAAGATCACTGTGAACTGGAGTGGTCAAAAGGAAAAGTTAAACTTAAATGAAACTGAAGCCGAGTCTTGGAGGATGTATGAAAGCCAGTTAAATGGAGAGAAATGAAGGAAAATTCTATGGGAGGCTGGGAGAGGGATATAGCAAAAATTGACCTTTGCCTGTCTAGGATACAGGAATATTAGTCAATGATGGTATATATTATATTTTAGATGTTTCATAAAATGATTAAATGCATATATGGAAATAGGAACTTGAAGAAAGATTGGAGAGGGGAATGGTTGGCAGTAAAATTTTAGCTGAAGATTTCATAAACAACATGATTGACGGAAACTACATGATTATAAAAAGGACTGAAATGGTAATTTCATGTGTAATCCACACCCACTAGTTTCATCTGCTATCAGTTCTATTTGTGTCTGTCGAGCCTTTTGAGGAAATGGAAGAATCTTTTTTGTTGTTGTTGTTGTTTTTTAATCTAGCAAATATAAATATTAGGACCAAACACAAACCCATGCCATTGAGTTAATCCCAACCCATAGCAACTCTGTAGGGTAGACTAGAACTGCCCTAAAGGATTTCCAAGGCTGTACAATCTTATGGAAGCAGACTGCCATCTTTCTCCCACCAAGTGGCAGGTGGGTTCAAACTATAAACATTTTGGTTAGCAGCCAAGTGCTTTAACCACTGCTACACCAGGGCTCCTTAAATACTAGGACAGCATCTGGTAATTAAGGAATGTTGACCAGGCAATTAATTGTTCTTTAAAAAACATTTTTTCCAATTATACAGAAGTTCCAGATTAATAAATTTGTTTGGAAAATATTAAATTAGATAATTTTGCAAGTTAAATGGTAACATTAGTCTCTCACAGTAATACACTTGTATAAATTCTATTTTTGAAAAAAATTTGTATACTCATACAGATCTCTTAACCTTCAACTATGATTCTGAAATTGCTGAGAAAAAGTGTGTGAACCTCCCTAGTTTTAAATCATACCAATAGTTTTCTTGAACTATCTGTATGATTTAAGGACATACTTATTTTTTTAAAGTGATTTAAGAATCTCAGTGCTCAATTAAAAATCATTATTCCATTAACTCCCAGACCTAGAAAGAATTAATGGCTTAATGAATCATAATTAAGGCTTCTAGTTTTTGGCACATAAAACGCCAAATATTCCTTTGTTGAACTCAAAGAGCTGGCCTCTTTCATAACTATTTTAGATGCTCTCATTTTTTATCTTCTTCACAATTTGATTCAAGTTTCTGGATTCTCTTTGTTTCTATTGTTGAGTTTCTAGGAATGTGAAATTCTTTAGTCATAGAATAAATATATCCTGGAAACATGAAATTACAGAATGCATTTTTGAATGGGAACATACATATGTTGTCTGCATTGTTGCTACAGTTTTATAGATGTTTAAAAATAGCAGTTAGTGTATCTTTTATTCTTCCCTAACCTTTAAATAAGCCTTGGTGCCACAACCTTTAAAGTTCTTGCCTGCTAACCAAAATCTCAGTGGTTTGAACCCACCAACCAAACTCCATAGGAGAAAGATGAAGCCATCTGCTTCCATAAACATTATAGACTTAGAAACCATATTGGACAGTTCCATTCTGTCCTATAGAGGCTGCTACAAGTCAGAATCCACTGAATGGCAATGGGCTTGGGTTTTTGGTTTAACCTTTAAGTCTCTCTTCTGCCATTTGATCAGAATAAGATAGTTGTGATCACAACTTACATGCTGAGATATATTGCTTTTCCTCACAAAACTTCTTCCTACAAAACATTTCTTTATATGATATTTGGAAAAACTTGGATGCAGTGTAAAGAGGAATGCAGAAGAGGTTTCAGTATGCAAAGCCATCAAGCCCATCTAAAGATGGTGTGGAGAAGATAAATGACAGATTTTAAAACTTCACTGTAAGCTGGATTGTAACGAGTAAAGTATCGAAAAGAAATCCCTGTTGGGGAATTATGAATATAATTTTAAGAGGAAGAAAGCCCATATGGCACAACTTCTCTTTTGTTACATCAGGTCCAGCTGCTCTGTGTCAGTTCTTGGTCAAAGCTAATGGAAAAAGCTCATCTTGGTCTCCTTTCTAAAAACCCATTATCCCAAATATTCCCTCATGCTTCAAGAATAAGTGAAGAAACATATCTTTTCTGAGATAGAGTTCTATAGGAGCTCTGGTAGCACAGTGCCTAAGGCACTTGACTGCTAACCAGAAGGCTGGCGGTTCAAACCCACCAGCCACTCCTCGGAAGGAAGGTTGG
>NW_006921704.1:5522679-5523355 GCF_000298275.1 Orycteropus afer afer | reverse complement strand
CTAGTTGCTTAAAATTTCTGAATCAACCAGGTGAAAATTAGGTAGAGTAGAAGCCCTCTTACCACATAAGATCAGGGAATAACCTTGTGATTTATTGTTTATAATGGCCAAAGAGCCCACCATTTCTTGCTTTTCCCATTGCTAACACTGTAGTTTTGACCAATATGGTGATACGTATCAACTGTTACTTCTACTGTATTGTCAAAACAAGTAACTTTTTCTCATTCACTTTTTATAAAACACTTTTTCATCATATTTTTACCCAGCTCAAGAGTTTTTGGATATCCATCCAACTGCCTGCAGCAGAGTAACCTGCAAATTCCAGTTTATTTTTCTTAATGCTTCAACATTATGAAATTTTATATTTCTCTCTCCCTGTCTTTGCTTGGGCTGTTTATTTTAGCACAACATCAAGAGCACAAAAGTTCTTGAATTCCTATTCAAGTGTTTGAATTCCTGTTCCTCCACTTAGATCTTGAATGACTTAACTTCTCTGAAGATTTTGTTATCTGACAAGATATAAAATTGAATGAATATATTCATACAAATATTATGAATTTACTATGTGGATTCATAATGCATATGAAGTCCTCAGAATAGTGCTTGGAACATAACAAGTTTTCCATAACTTGTAACTACTTCACACCCTCTGGTCTCGAACAATTCCCCCCCCCCG
>NW_006921704.1:5513952-5522554 GCF_000298275.1 Orycteropus afer afer | reverse complement strand
GTGTTTTAAAATCTTACTTATCTTTTACATCAAGTTTATTTCCCACATTCTCCCTGACCTTTAAAATATAATCACTTAGCACCATTCATCTGGCTTGTCCATTGTCATTTCCTGTGTAGAGTCTCATCCTCCAGTAAATCATGTGCTCTTCTCAAAGAACGTGCCCTGTCCTTTAACATTGTGTCTTGCATATTTTGTGTTGATTAATAGATTAAAGTGATACTTGTCATAACAGTTTATAGGGGTTGTCAAAGCAGAGAATATGAATGGCAGCAGGCTATTCAAACAGCTGTTACAGAATGAGCTTAAGGACAATGACCACAAGAGGTTTATACAAACTACCTCAGAAAATGGAGCCTAGCCATGGAATGCTGGGAAATTGCCATGTCTGACAGATTACATTGGTATGTAGGAATCAGAAATGGGTGGCTCATTTTAAACAAAGAGTTTGGGTAAGTTATGAAGTTTAACAGTACAACTGTATATGGAAGCAGACTTTGCAAAAAGCAACTGCAGCTGCAAAGGAAAAGGAAATATTTATAAGAAATTACTGTGCTATGGGATGCTGGTAACAAAGCACTCTTCAGTCCCGCCTGCATCCAAAAGAGTGATAGCATTAGTAATGAGATTACCCACAAGGATTGTAATACTTTGCACAACTGTAGCCTATTATGATCTGTTCTAAGGGAAAGAAAGTGAAGGTCTGTATTTAGAAGAGTCTCGTGAAAAATGTATACTATTTCTCTCTCTTACTGCCCTCAAGTCAGATCCGAGTCATACTGACCCCTCCTTGGGTTTCCGAGGCAGTATCACTAGGAAAGTAGATTGCCCAACCTACCTTCTGAGGAGTGGCTGGTGGGTTTGAACTACCAGCCTTCTGGTTAGCAGTCAAATGCCTTAGGCACTACACCACCAGAACTCCCAGTATACTATTTGGGATGATAATAAAATATTAAAAACTAGTACATTCCTCTAAAATAAAGTTATCTTTATCTTTAAATTTTTATAAGAATTTTTTAGGTTTTTTTTTTGTCTCTTCAGATTATGAGAGAAAATGTTTTGTTCTGTTTCCTTCCTTTTCCAATGGAATTCAGATCATGGTTTTGCCTCTTACTATATATTCTTTGCAAATAATTTAACCTTAATAAACCTCACTATTGAGCCTTACTGTTAAGCTTACTAATAAGCAATTTTTGTATTACATATACTATATAAAAATGCTTAGATTAGTGCAAAACCCATATTAGGCACTCAAGAAAGCAAATATTATTATAATACATAGTTCATAAGAAATTTGCTAATTTTTCAGCCAGTCATATTGGTTAAAAGGCTGGTAAAAAAATTATACTTCACTGTAATTATCATAAGAACCACAGTTTTCTAAATAAGAATAGACAGGTTTTTGTAATCCAAAGAAATATTTGTTAAACACTTATCAGATTCAACATGAAACATTTCACTGAGTAGATCAAGTAACCTGAAAGACAGAAACTAAATTATGGAATAACTAGAGTGCAGAGGAGAGGCAAATAAGCTACTTTCTACCTTCAAGATTGTTGTTGTTGTTGTTGTTATGTGCCGTCGAGTCGGTCCCGACTCATAGCGACCCCTCCTTGGGTTTCCGAGGCAGTATCACTACGGAAGTAGGATTGCCCAACCTTCCTTCCGAGGAGTGGCTGGTGGGTTTGAACCGCCAGCCTTCTGGTTAGCAGTCAAGTGCTTTAGCCACTATGCTACCAGAGCTCAGAATAATCCAATGTCAGGGATCAAGCTCCAGTGGCCTAATAAATGAATCCTTCTATGAGTTCTAAATTCTGTTAGGTCAGAACTGACACGTAGAGTAGGAGACAGACAAAGAGAAAAATAGAGTAAGAGACTGAGATAAAAGAGTAAGTAGTTGTAAATAGGATCTTACCCACAGAGAGTAATTTTGTAAGTCATTACTTATTTATCTGAGAGAATGTTGGAAAATTAAAAATCAGTGAATCTTAGAACAAATACTGATCTTGAGTTCTCTTATATTCCTTCAGAGATTTATGTTATGTTACTATTAGAAATCTTTGGTTGTAGATAACAGAAACCAATTTGTTAGCTTCCACACACAAAAGGAGAATTTATTATAAAGATGCAGGAGTATCTCACAGGCAAGAATGCTTCCAGGAAGGGCATGGAGAAGCCCTGAGTAATCCAAGGGCAAGGAATGCATTGTCACTCTTATTCTCTCACTCTCTCTCATGATGGCTCTCTCTAGCTCTCACTGTCTCTCTGCTGTCTCCTTATTTCTGTAGTTCATCGTCATCTTTGTTTGCACAGATCATCTATCTCAGTTACTCAGTCCACCTAGTGGAAGATGCCATACCATGCCTCCAGATTTTGCATCTTCTCTCTATAGTCAGCTCTTACTGCTGTTAGAATCTTTCATACTCAGTTCCATCTTCCCAGAGAAGGAACTTCAATTTGCCAAACTATATATTGCTTAGGAGATCTGGTAGCATAGTGCCTAAGGCATTTGACTGCTAACCAGAAGGCTGGCGATTCAAACCCACCAGCCACTGCTTGGAAGGAAGATGGGGCAATCTACTTCTGTACTGATACTGCCTCAGAAACCCAAGGAGGGATCGCTATGAGTTGGATCTGACTCTATGGCAGTATATATATATTGCTTATTTGAGAAGTAAATCAAATGATAGTGATAAATGTTGTTGTTGTTGTTATGTGCTGTTGAGTCAGACCTGAAATATCTGACAATAAATGCTGATACTGCCTTGTAAAGAGCCATTCATTTTCAAACATACTATTCATGCTCCAAACCAGATACCCAGTGAGATCTCACCAAGATTATTATTGTAAATGTATCAAAGCTTTCAATGGTAATCTTTTTTTTCAATTGAGTGCATTTATTTTATACTTATTTAAGGCAACTTAGTATACATCTTTTTTATGTATAAAGCATTTAGATTAAATTTAGAGGTAAAGAAAAAAAAAAAAACTCACTGCTATCGAGTTATTTCCAACTCATAGCAACCCTCATTGGCTTTCTGATATTGTAAATCTTTACAGAAGTAGATCACCCCATTTTTCTTCCACAGAGCAGCTGGTGGGTTTGAACCACTGACCTTCTTATTAGCAGCCAAATACCTTACCCACTACACCACCAGAACTCCTTGAATTTAGGGATAAGGAATAGAAGATTTGGAGAAGGTAAAAGTATATTTGGGCAATTTTTACATGTCCAACACTGCCTTTCATTCCATTTTAAGTAACTGTGTTCCCATGCACAAACTCTCAGGCTAATAGCCACATGTCATCTAGATGTGAGCACAGTGATAGGTAAAAACCTGAGATGACAATAAGAATGATTATCTGCTATTTTTTTTTAATAGTTGACTTTAGAAAATTCTTTTTTCTAACTCAGAAATATGTGCAGACTCTCTCCATTCCCTGTCTAGTTTTCTAGTTATTTTGAGAGACTGTCAAAAATCCATACTAAAGACATGTTTACTAGATAATAACATCCATTCAAATATAAATTTTATTAGATATAAACAGGTGGATGTAAGTGTTCCAGTTAACTTTATAAATTTTGTCTCAGTGATTTGTGAGATCAGAGACTGGAGAAATTTAGTAAGAAGAATTAGATAATTCTTTTTTTAAAAAAAATCTCCAAATTACTCTAAGAAAACTTAGGGTTTGAAATGATAAGTTAGATCTGCAACCCTTAAATTAATAAGAAGAAATAAGCCTCCCCTCCCCCCCAAAAAAAGGGAGAAAGAAAGAAACAACTCTGGAGACATGCTATAATCCTATATCTTACTTAAATTCCCTTAATAATATGTTTAGCAATGAAAAACCCATTCCTTGTTCTAGTACTCCAATGACCTAGCAATCTTACTATATCAATAGTACAAAAATAGAATTTCCTCTTCCATTTGGGATGAGATAAATTGTGACATTATTCAGATTTTTGTCTAATTCTTAGTTCTATGCTGGTTTTCTGCCTAACTTTAGAGACTCTTGATCTATACTCCTTAACCATTAGTTCTTAGAAAAATAAGTATGGTTTGTGACCCATAGGGTTTTCAACACTCTGAATAGAGATATATCTATGGTTGGAATCTTCATCCATTGAATAATGCTTG
This sequence comes from Orycteropus afer afer, assembly GCF_000298275.1. Classification (NCBI taxonomy): domain Eukaryota; kingdom Metazoa; phylum Chordata; class Mammalia; order Tubulidentata; family Orycteropodidae; genus Orycteropus; species Orycteropus afer. The sequence continues at coordinate 5,518,415 of NW_006921704.1, read as the reverse complement.
CATATCACTGAATATTTCATCATTTTTTATTTTATGTTTATGGATGAATAAGTGGATAGAAATTAATAATTCATTCAGTCACCCAGCAAGGAAGAGGTAGAAGCAGATTAAGCTAGACTTCTGAGGCTGTGACTTTATTTGGTAACATCATCAGACCACAAAACCAAATAGATATACTTACCTACTGATAAATAATGAATATCAAAATTAAGAAACAATTTGTAACTTTATCTGATTGTATGGCAGCAATTCCTTCTCAAATGTAAGTTCGTAAGAATTATGGATGTTTTTACAGCTTTATAGAAGTAAAAGACTTATACTAAAACCTTGGGTGGGAGGCAAGGAAAAGTTGTAAAGAATGAAAATCTATCTTAAAAAAAAAATTACAACAAAGAAACAAAAAGAAAATAAAAAGAGTTTGATGGCCAAAGAACATTTTCTTCATGAAGATTATCTGTATTAAAAGTTTTATCACAGCAGTTTTCAGCCACAAAGATTTCTGCCCAAAGGTAAAGGAAGATTAACCAAGTATGACCAACAGTTCAGCCAATAACTCAGATTAAAAGACAAAGGAATAAATTGTAGGCTCCATAAATGCTTTCAGTATGTCAAGGTCAGATAAGGACAAGGGTCTGAATAGAAATGATTCTGGAAGTGTGTGGTGAGTGATGATACTGTGTGATTAGAACAATAATGAGGCCACCTACTGTATTTTGCAGATGACACCCCATATTGTGATTAAACTGCAGAGTCCCAGGATGATTCAATGAATAAATCTACAGCCAATATTAAATCAAGACTGAGAAGCAACTGTAGCACTGTGGATTTCCCTTCGTGTTTGTAGCATTTACACATCTGCCTTGCTTGAGTTTGGAGTGATAAGACAATGGCAATGACAGTGATGATGAACTTAATTGTCTCCTAATGAATATCAGTGACTAGGGGCGGGGAAAGAATCATAAGTGCTGCCTCAAATGTTTCTTACATAAACTTATTTTCCTATATGGCTACCAAGAATGTGTGTTGTTGTTGTTGTTATTTGCCATCGAGTCGGCCCCGACTCATAGCGACCCCTCCTTGGGTTCCCGAGGCAGTATCACTACGGAAGTAGGAATGCCCAACCTTCCTTCCGAGGAGTGGCTGGTGGGTTTGAACTGCCAGCCTTCTGGCCAAGAATGTGTAGCTCTCAGAAATTTTTCAAATTTTCTCCCAACCCTCTCTCCCTTTGTTCCTCCAAGTATTCCTACTCTAGCTTTCTTACTCCTTCCTGAGTAATGCAGGCTTGTTCCTGCCCTTGGCCTTTGCACTTGCTATTCCCACTGCCTGAGATGTTCTTTCTCAAGAACAATGTTTGGCTGGCTCCCTCCAGTCTTTGACTGGCTCCCTCCCTCCTTCAAGTCTTTGCTCAAATATCACCTGCCCAAAGAAGCCTTCTCTAAGCACATTGTCTAAAATAGATGACTCACCTGTTCTCATCCCCCTTCTCCTCATTTTTCATAGCTCTCTTCTTGGTACTTACCACTGACTGACTCATATATTTATTTACTACCTGTCTGTCTCTCCTGTTACAGTAAAAGTTTATGAAGGAAATGACCTTGAATGTTTTTACATGTTTTTATTTCCAGAGCCTGGAACTGGGCCTGGTACACAAGAAATAGCTACTAAATGAATGAATGGTACCTGTGCCCTTTGTAGAATTATAACTGTCTTCTAGAAGCCTTTGTAAATAAAATGCTGGACCAATCAAAAGTACACTGTATTCAAAACATAACAAAACAGGAAATATAATATTGATCTGAATCTGAAAGTCTATTATTGAGAATTCAACAAGGATGAATTACATAATTTCCATAAAATATTGTGGACTGGATAACTGAAGGAAAATAAGAAAAACAAAATGAAAGGGCAAGAAATGGCACTGGAAATGTTAATTCAAAGAATAACAACAATGAAAAAGTATTTAAGGAAAAGCTTCAATGGGCATTACTCAAGAAAAAAAATGACAAAGAAGGTTGGGCAATCTACTTCCAGAGTGATAATGCCTCGGAAACCCAAGGAGGGGTCTCTATGAGTCGGGTCCGACTCAATGGCAAATAACAGCAACATGAGAAGCAAATGGGGTTTTCCAGGCAAACCAGTTCTCACAATAAAACTCTGCTATCCTTCTGTCTGATCAACTCCTGTTAAATGGTCGGCCCCTCTTTAGGAGGCCTTAGTTATCAGTGTAACCCCCATTGATTTGATTTGCTTAGATATATTGAATGGAATCAAAAAGGTTTTAGAAAAAATTCTTGAAATCAAACTTCTTAATCTTTCATTTAGAAGCAGCTTTACACATAAAATCACATTTTACACAATCTTTCTAATGCTTCCCATTTTCTATTTTCCAAAGAAATGTTTTTGGCTTTCTTTATAATGTCTCCTGCCTCCTTTCTGTCTACAATTCTATCCAGTCAACAGTATAGATTCCTTCCCCTCCTTTACCCATTCCTGGATGAGGGTACAACTGTTTTCACTGAACTTTCTGTGTGCCAGTTTTTGAGAGAACTTGAGACAGAATCAATGACAAAGCAATAAGGAAACTTTGTAGCTGGTATGTGTTTGTGTCTGTGTGTGTTTGGAGTTTTGTGGGGATAGAGGGAAGGAAGAGAGAAAGAGGGATGAATTGAGGGATAGATCTAATAGAATACAGCCAATCCTCAATTGCCTACATGGTTCAGTTCCAAAGACCAGGTTGTTGTGCAAATATCAGTGCCATATGAAAATGGAGGATGATCACATCAAAAACAAAATGGAGGATGACTACGTTATTACATAATCTGTCAAATTTCATCATTAGATAAATGCCAAACTACTGAGAACCACAGCCTAGACAAATAGACACATAACCTTAACCATCACAACCAGCATTACTCTTGCCTCCCACCTCAGTGTTCATTATGTCAGATCACAAAACAGTCAGTAAGTGAGGAATGGGTATATTTGTATCACTTCTAGGTGATATAATAACACATTGCCATAGAGTCATTTCTGACTCAGAGTGACCCCCATTGAGTTTCCAAGACTATAAATCTTTATAGAAGTAGATTGCCTCATCTTCCTCCTACAGAGCAGCTGGTGAGTTTGAACCACCATCCTTCTGGTTAATAGGCAAAAGGTGAACATTATATAGATATATATGTATGTATGTATGTATGTATGTATAATATATGTGTGTGTGTGTGTGTGTGTGTGTGTATGTAGGGAATTCTGGTGGTGCAGTGCCTAAGGCATTTGATTGCTAACTAGGAGGCTGGTGGTTCAAATCCACCAGCCACTTCTCCAAAGGAAGATTGGGCAATCTACTTCTGTAGTGATACCACTTCAGAAACCCAAGGAGGGGTCGTTATGAGTTGTATTTAACTCAATGGCAGTGAGTTTGGTTTTGGTTTTGTCACTATGAGTCAGATCCAACTCGATGGCAGTGGTGAAATGCCTAAGGCACTTGACTGCTAACCAGAAGTCTGGTGGTTCAAACCCACCAGCCACTCCTTGAAAGGAAGATGAGGCATCTACTTCCGTAGTGATACTACCTTGGAAACCCAAGGAGGGGTCGCTATGAGTCGGATCTGACTCGATGGCACATAACAACAACAACATATATGTATTTCCAAAAACCATATATATTTTCATAGCATGTACACACACTGAAAATATATATGTATGTGTATATAGAAGCTCTGATGGCATAGTGCCTAAGGCATTTCACTGCTAACCAGAAGGCTGGTGGTTCAAACCCACCAGCCACCACCTCAGAAACCAAAGGAGAGGTCACTATGAGTCAAAATCGACTGGATGGCAGTGGGTTTTTTTGGTATGTATATATACAAATACATACATATATACATATTTTCATTCCTAGTTTATCATTCTTGGCCTTGAACCTGAGTTAATCTCAGTGCTAATTTACAATGATGATCCCAAAGAGCCAAGCTGATGGAAGATGTAAGATACCCTGAAGCCCTAGATTATGCATAAAACATCAAGAGAAGAAGGGGTTCAGTCCCAAAGGCCTTGCCTCCCACATTTAATTCAGTCAACTATTAAACAGATCATTTACCCTGAGAGAATCAGTAAATTTAAATGAATAATTCAGAGATTGTCATTAGTTTTTAGGTAAGATAAGTTTAGTTTCATAGAGCCAGAGCATACGCAGGCCATAAGGGTTCCCCACAGCACTATCAGAGTTCCCACAACCAAGAATAACTTATAAATTTCCTGCTACTGTACTTCAGCATTGTGCAGTGTCCTCAAACCTTGTATGTGCTCAGACATGGTCTTCTTAGAAAGCAGAACACAATAGTGTCTCTGCAGGGTGATTTAACAGAGTATAAAGGCATAGGAGCTCTGGTAGCATAGTGGCTAAGGCACTTGACTGCTAACCAGAAGGCTGGTGGTTCAAACCCCCCAGCCACTCCTCGGAA
>NW_006921704.1:5511347-5513732 GCF_000298275.1 Orycteropus afer afer | reverse complement strand
ACAGCTCCCCTCCTACTGCCTCCCCATAGTTACCTCTTCCCTGTGTCCTTCCCTCCATGCACTCTTGCCCCCAAACTATGTCCCTGTGCATACACAGCCCTTCTATTCTCCCATGATTGTTCTCTCCAAGGAGTGTATAGTGTATCTACCTAGTGTAAATGTTCACCTCATATGCCTGTCTTTTGTTTGGCTGGAAGCACAGGAATGGGTTCAGTTCCAGATCTGAAGGGCAGCTAGGGGTCATAGTCTCAGTGGTTCCATCAGGTTCTATCAGACCAGCAAACCAGGTCCTTTTTTTTTTTTCTTTTCTTTTTTTAATGATTTTGAATTTTCTTCCACATTGTTCTCCCACTTTATCGAGGATCTCCTACATAGATCCCCCTCTGAGTGGTTGACAGTGGTAGCTGGGCACCACCTAGTTCTTCTGGTCTCATAATCTTATAGGCTGGAGATCACATGGTGTACCAGTCACTTGGACTAATTGTTTCCATGCATCTTTGGTTTTCTTCATTCTTCTTTGTTTTGGATAAGGAGAGACCCACTGTTGCATCTAGATGGCTGCTTGCAAGCTTTTAATATCCCAACTGCTACTCACCAGTGTAGGATGTGGAACAATGTTTTGGGTAGTGTGTTATGCCAATAGAGCTTGATGTCCCCGGTGACTATGATCCTGAGCCCATGGGTCCAACTACTCACCCCCTCTGGGTAGCTGGCTGTGGCCAAGAAGTTACTACAACCTTGTCCCTTGTCAGCTCTACTATTTACTTGGGAATTCTTACAGAACTTACCAATACACTTGTAGAAACATTGTCTGCCAACCATATATATGGTCTTGGGCACACTTCCTCCTGCACAGACATGCCTAACAGTTCAGCCTGTCCACCTATCTATCTGCCCATATACCAATGTTTGCCTTCACTGACAGCTCAGTACTGTATGTGCAAAAGGGTTCATTGTTATTGTCTATACTTCCCATGCACCTCTCTATGTCTTCTTCTTCCTCAGTGCCACTGTGTTGATCACTCCCATTTGGTACATAGCCCTTCTCTTCACCCAAATCAATACTTGTCTCTACCTATCTAACAGTGTTCCCTCCCCACCCCTCCCACCCCTGGTAATCAACAAAGAAAATTCCCTTCCATATATAAACCTTTACTTGACTTCTTATAATAACAGACTAATACAATATTTGCCCTTCTGTGATTGACTTATTTCACTCAACATAACATCCTCCAACTTCATCCACGTTATATGGTGTTTTGCAGCTTATGTGTTGTTCTTTAGGGTGGCATAGTACTCCACTGTGTGTATGTACCATTGTTTGGTTATCCATTCTTCTGTCGATGGGCACCTAGGTTGTTTCCATCTTTTGGCTATTGTAAATAGTGCTGCAATGAATATGGGTGTTTATGTGTCTGTTCTTGTTCTGGCCCTCACTTCTTTAGGATATATACCTAATAACAGAATGGCCTGGTCAAATGGTATTTCTAATTCCAACTTTTTAAGAAATTGCCATACTGCTTTCCACAGTGGTTGTATCATTTAACAGTCCCACCGGGAATGTATGAGAGTTGCAGTCTCTCCAAATCCTCATCGTTGTTGTTGTTATGTGCTGTTGAGTTGGCCCCAACTTATAGCAACCCCTCCTTGGGTTTCTGAGGCAGTACCTCAGTATCTACTACAGAATCTCAGTATCTACTACAGTATCTCAGTATCTACTACAGAAGTAGATTGCCCAACTTTCCTTCTGAGGAGTGGCTGGTGGGTTTGAACCGCCAGCCTTCTGGTTAGCAGTCTAGTGCCTTAGGCACTATGCCACCAGAGCTCCTAAATCCTCATCAGCATTTGTTATTTTCTGTCTCAATGAAATTTGCTACTAGTGCTGGGGCAAGATGGTATCTCATTGTTATTTTGATTTCATCTCTTTGATGTCTAATGACCATGAGCATTTCTTCATATGTTTGTGGGCCACCTGAATATCCTCTTTGATGAAGTGTCTATTCATGTCTTCTGCCCATTTTTGAATTGGATTATTTGTCTTTTTGCTGTTGAGGTGTTAGAGTTTTCTATAAATTCTAGAGATAACTCCCTTGTCAGATATGCCATTGCCGAATATTTTTTCCCAATCTCTAGGTTCTCTTTTGACTCTTTTGGAGAAGTCTTTGGAAGTACATAAAAATTTAATTTTCAGAAGGTCCCATTCATCTAGTTTATCTTCTACTGTCTGTGAATTTTGGGTTATGCTTGATAGTCTATTTATGCCATATATTGTTGTTGTTGTTGTTGTTGTTATGTGCCATCGAGTCAAACCCGACTCATAGCGACCCCTCCTTGGGTTTCCGAGGCAGTATCACTACGGAAGTAGGATTGCCCAACCTTCCTTCC
>NW_006921704.1:5501780-5510827 GCF_000298275.1 Orycteropus afer afer | reverse complement strand
TGCATTGAATGTATAGATTGCTTTAGGTAGAACTGACATTTTCACAATGTTCAATCTTCCTATCCACGAGCATGGGATGTTCTTCCATTTATGTATATCTCTAATTGTTTCTTGAAGTAGTCTTTTATACTTTGTACAGGTATTTTGTGCCGCTGGTAAGATTTATTCCCAAGTATTTTAGTTTTTTGATAGCTATTGTAAATCATATTGATTTCCTTCTTTCTTTTTCAGCAATCTCTTTGCTGGTGTAGAGGAATCCAACTGAATTTTGGATGTTGATCTTATATCCTTCCACAATACTAAATCTCTCAATTAGTTCCAGTAGATTTTTGACTGAGTCTCCTGGGTTTTCTAGGTATAGGATCATATCATATACAGATATATTTCTATCAAATAGGGATAGTTTGACTTCTTCCTTACCAATTTGGATGCCTTTCATTTCCCTTTCTTGCCTTATTGCCCTGACTAGGACTTCCAATACAATGTTGAATAGCAGTGGTATTAGAGGGCATCCTTGTCTGGTTCCTGTGCACAAGGGGAATGGTTTCAGTCTCTCTTCATTGGGAATAATGTTGTGGTTTTGCATAAATGCCCTTTATTATGTTGAGGAATGTCCCTTCTATTCCTATTTTGCTGAGAGTTTTGATCAGGAATGGGTGTTGGATTTTATCAAATGCCTTTTCTGCATCAATTGATATGATCATGTGGTTCTTTTCCTTTGTTTTATTTATGTGGTGGATGATGTTGATTATTTTTCTAATGTTGAACCATCCTTGCATATCTGAAATGAACCCCACTTTGTCATAATAAATTATTTGATATGTTGTAGGAGTCTATTGGCTAGAACTTGGTTGAAGGTTTTTGCATCTGTATTCATGAGGGATACTGGTCTGTAGTTTTCTTTTGGAGTGATGTCTTTGCCTGGTTTTGGTATCAAGATTATGCTTGCTTCATAAAATGAATTTGGGAGGAGTTCTTCCTTTTCTATGTTTCGAAATAGTTTTAGTAGGATTGGTTTCTGTTCTTCTCTGAATGTTTGGTAGAATTCTCCAGTGAAACTATCTGTGCCAGGACTATTTTTTTATTTTTTTTTTGTAATTTTTTTATGATGTGAACTCACTTTCTTCTTTTGTTATGGATCTATTCAACTTTTCCACATCAGTCTTTGTTAGTTTAGGTAAGTGGCATGTTTCTAGAAATCTGTCTATTTCTTCCTGATTTTCAAATTTGTTGGAGCATAGTTCTTCATAGTATCCTGATATTAGCCTTTTTATTTCAGTTGGTTCTTTTGTGATGTCAATTTCATTTCTTATTTGTGTTGTTTGTATTCTATCCCCCTTTTTCTTGTTAAATTTGCCCATGGTTTGTCAATTTTATTAATCTTTTCAAAAAACCAACTTCTAGTCTTGTTGATCTTTTCTGTTGTCTGTTTTCTACTTCATTGATTTCTACCCAAATCTTTTTATTTCCTTTCTTCTGGTGACTGTAGGCTTTTATTTATTTATTTATTTTTCAAGTTCTTTTTCTAATTGTTGGAGATGTTGGATTAAGGTGTTGATTTTGGCTCTTCCTTCTTTTTTGATGTGTGCATTTATTGCTATAAGTTGGCCTCTGATCACTGCTTTTGATGTGTCCCAAAGATTTTGGTATATTGTGTTTTTATTCTCATTTGATTCAAGGAATTTTTAAATTCTTCTTTTATTTCTCTATTACCCAGTCGTTCTTAAGGAGGGTGTTGTTCAGTTTCCATGCATATGCTCTTTTTCTGTTGATTTATAATTTGATAGCATTGTGATCTGATAAGATACTTTGCAGTATTTCAATGTTTTTAAATTTATGAAGCCTTGCTTTATGGCCTAACATATAGTCTCTCATGGAGAATGTTCCATATACACTGGATAAGAATGTATATTGTGCTGTTTTTGGGTGAAGTGCTCTGTGGATGTCTATAAGGTTACCTTGGTGGATTGTATTTTTTAGCTCTTCTGTATCTTTATTGAGTTACTTTGCAGTTGTTCTCGCTTTCATTGAAAGAGGTGTATTAAAGTCTCCCACTATGACTGTGGAGTCATCTATTTGCCTTTTCAGCTCTTTTAAAGTCTCATTTATGTATTTTGGGACTCTTTCATTGGATTCAAAGGTATTTATTATAGTTAAATCTTCTTGTTCAATTGATCCTTTAATCATTATATAATATCCTTCCTTGTCTCATATGGTGGTTTTTGTCTTAAAGTCAATTTGATCAGAAATTGATATTGCCACTCCTGCTATTTTTTTGGTTACCATTTGCTTGATATATCTTTTCCCAACCTTTGATTTTCAGTCTATTTTTGTCTTTGTCTCTAAGGTGTGTCTCTTGTAGATGGGTTATGTTTTCTTATCCAGTCTGCAACTTTCCGTCTTTTGAGTGGTGCATTTAATCCATTGACATTCAGTGTAATTATTGACAAGTATGAATTGGTTGCTGTCATTTTGTTATGTATTTTTTCCTGGTGTGCCTGGTTTCTTTGTTCCATATAATTTTCAGGGCTGAGCTCATTATGTTTATGAATTGTGTTATCATTTCCTTTGTCACTATTGTTTTAGTATTTGGTAAATATGTGTGCTTGTCCTCTTTTTTACTGTAATGTGAAGGTTTACCATTTTTCTTTGAGATTTCCCTATGATTTATAATTTTCTTCCCAAGTTTAGAACAATCCATTCTATCTTGCAGCTCTCTTGACTTCCTCACCATTTAAAAGTTCTGTAACTACACTATTTTTCCCTCCTTTTGGTTTATAGTTGTCCTCATTTGCGAATTGATGTCTCTGGTTCCCTGTTTACAATCTTTTAAGCTCATTTTACTTTGGATTTGTCCATAGCTGTGGTTTCTGGGTTACGGCATCTTGTGTATTAATTGTCAGTTGTTGTTTGCTATTATTGGTTCTCTGTTCAAAGAATTCACTTTAGTATCTCTTGTAAGTTTGGTCTGGTTTTAACAAGTTCCTTTAATTTCTGCTTATCTGGAAATCCCTTAATTTCACCATCATATTTGAAGAACAGTTTTGCTGGCAGTATAATTCTTAGTTGGAAATTTTCTCTTTCAGGGATTTATTTATACCATCTCATTGCCTTCTTGCTTGCATGGTTTCTGCTGAGAAATCAGAGTTTATTCTTATTGGTTGTCCTTTGTATATAACTTTTTGTGTTTCCCATGCTGCTTTCAGGATTCTGTCTTTGTCTTTGGTTTTGGTGAGTTTGATGGTGACATGTCTTGGTCATTTTCTTTTGTGGTCTGTCCTGTTTGGGGTTCATTGTACTTCTTGAATATATATATTCTCATCTTTCATCATACCAAGGACATTCTCTTCCAACAAGTATTGTGCAATTTTCTCAGTGGTTTTCTTTTTCTTTTACTGATCTGGAATTCTGATTACACAAAGATTATTTCTTTTGATGGTATCCCACATAAACCTTATTCTTTCTTCATTTTGTTTTGATCTTTGTTCAGATTGATCCCTTTCCAAAGAAGTATTCAGGTATTTTTCTTTAATCTCATTAATTCTCTCTTCCATTTATTCATTTCTCCTCTTTTGCCCTTTCAATGTGTTATCTGTTTCTGAAAATTTAGTATTAATCTTCCGGATTTCTATCTGTAGATTTTGTTTCATTTCTAATTTTTCTTTTTTTTTTCTCATTTTGTTCTTGTATTTTCTTCCAAAATTGTTCTAGGGTTTTGTCTGTGTTTTCTTTAATTCTGTCAGTATTTTCCTTGATCTGTCTCTCAATCCTTTGAAGATTCCTAAGTATAATTCTTTTGAATTCCTTATCAGGAAATTCCAATGCTGCTTGTTCCTCAGGGATGTTTTCTGGGTCTGTATCCTGCTCCTTTGTTCCTATCACTTTATCTTGCTTCTTTGTGTGGACTGTGATGGTCTGTTGTCTTTGAGACATTGTGTGCTTGTTAACTTTCCAACCATTTGTGCCCTGGATGTGCTTGTGGTTCCCGGCAAGTGGAGCCTATTCCTAAGTCCCTGGAATCTGGGAAAATGCTGTCACTTTAAATATCCAAAATGGTCAAACTGCTTGTAAACATTCAAAATGGCTGTGACCTCTGGACAGGCAAAAGTCCACAGCTCAGCCCACCTTCCTCTTCTCTTGGCTTCCTCTTTAATTCACCAGCCGCCAGTGCAGTCCTCCATGCAGCTCCTGGCTAGCAGGGCTGATGTTTAGGTTAATTCTTAGGGCCTAATACCACTTGGACATATCCAAGCTGTCCATGCTGTCAGGATTGCTGAGAGACTGCACCTCTGTGTGTCTCCGTTTCCATGTTTTCATGCATGTTCTTCTACTAGTTGGAGTCTAGTCTACTTTTATGTCCTTCCCTTCAAAGTTCAGGGCTCCAGGATTATCTTCTGCATCTGTATTAATTGGTTCCCCTTTTCTGTGTTGAAGAGGGTCTGGGCAGTCTGTCTGCCTATTCCACCACCTTACTGTAACTCTTTAAATTTTTTAATGGAAGGTCTAAGGAAGGGTAGATGAAAATCTTAACTTTGATGCAAGAGGGGCTTTACAGATTTCAAGTACAAGACCCCACATGGGTTCTTTGTACAGTCCACCCTTAAGAAAATCCATAATGATGAGAGAAGGTAGCTGATAAAATTTCCTTACTAGAGAATCTATTTGGCAGCTATCTGCCTCCTATATTTATCAGCTAAATCTAATTTAAAGACCCAGGCTAGATGGCCACATTTCAGATCATAGAAGCAATGGCCAAAGAAAGAGATTTAAGGACACATGCATGTAATTATAGGGATAGGATGCATGATATTATGATATAAACAGAACACTGCACAATATTGGAAGTACTAAACTCTGCCTGGACATGGCAATGTTGGGAATGCTCATGATTAATGGGCTTTTCTATTTTTGTTTTTTAATTTTTATTCTTGGTCATGAATTAGTTAAAACATTATTAAACGCCTTTGAATATGTTTCAGTAATTCACAGGCAGTCCCATCATTGCACTGTGGAAAAGGCCAAAAAAGAATTAAAAAACTAAACCCATCAAATTGATTCCAATGCATAGTGACCCTATAGGACCAAATAGAACTGCCCCATCAAGTTTCTAAGGCTGTAATCTTTGTGGAAATTGCCACATCTGTTTCCCACGCTGGATAGATTTGAACCACTGACCTTTTGATTAGCAGCTGAACGCTTAACCACTGCACCACCAGGACGCCGTTGGAAGAGGCCAGTGAGGGAAGAACTCTCCTTGAAAATAACTTCTATTGAAAGTACTTTGATCTTGCTTCCATTGAGCATTAGCCCTTGGCATCAGTATGGCCAGCAGGGCAAAGAGCAGCTTTACAAAAGGGAGGGTGTTGAAGGTCCCTGCTGTGCAAGATACAACAAGAACATTTAAACTCCCTTTAAACTCACACATCAATTTGAAAGCATCTTCATTCTCACCATGTCCATTGCTCCTGTATTTTTGGAAATCCATCTTTACTTTGATTCTGAGCCATTCTTCCTCATAACATTTGCTTTCTGAAAATGAATGCTCCAATTTCTATAACTAAAATTTTCTAGTTTTTCCTCTTTACCAAAATCCCATGTTGAGATTGAATGATTGTTTAGTCCAGCTTCTAAGCCTGCTGTTTCTTCTTTCTTCCCCCTCTTTTTTTTGTGGGGGGGAGGTGGAAGGTAGGGGATAGGGGAAGTGTGGTAGAGATGTTATCTTCATACTGGTAAAAGATAGTGATAGCAACTGCCTTTGATCACTCAGAATGAGATATGGTTCCAGGTTAAATGTATTTTCCATTTTGAAGATTCAAACTGAACATCTTTTCCCAAGTGAATCAGACCTAGTTGTCTGCTGACTGGGTTTACTTTTCAGCTTTCTACTTTAGGTTTCCCACCCTTTCCATTTCCAGATGGTCTTTTCATACTATGAGCATCAAGTGATGTCACTGTTCACCTTTGCCCGTAATTTCTATTTTTTTCAATTGACCTAGACTGTGAGAAAATGATTTATCTTCTTTGCTTGATTCTAAACTCCTGAAGAACAGAAACTATATTGCTCTTTTTTGTCCTTTATCCTCTGCAAAATCCAAAGCATTCAGCAAGCCTTATTAAGTTAAAGTTAAAGACCCAAATTCATTGTAAAATTTCTCATAGGCCTTTCTTCCAAATAAAGCCCTGAACCCAGCCTTATTAGAATGGCAGTCTACCACATCTGCTAAGTAGGAGCAGGCCTTTCCTTTATTAATTCTACTTCATTAATTAATTCTCTATTAATTCTAACTAATAAGCAGCCAGAAGAGTAAAGATGACCGAGAGGAGGGACTAAGTGGGATATAAATGAGTAAACACTAGGAAGGCTGGAAAAACTCAGATAAGAAAGAGAAAATGAAGGACTGAAAGAATCCGTAAGATTAGAAGAGAAATCCCCTAACTAAATGGAGAAAATCATCCATGTCTACCAATGTGATAATAAATTTAAGAATTAAAAATTGTTCAGGACCCTTCTTAACCATGCCTAGCTTAGATATTCTGACTATTTTGCAGCCTTAGTTTTCATAATGAGTATTTCCACATAAACATGTTATTGACCTTTCAAACTCAGCATGTCACAAACTAAAATAATCTTCCCTCTCAAAACAGCTTCTTTTTCTGATACTGTTAAAGATATTATCTATTTTTCTAGTCGAAAACTCTGAGTAGTGCAAAGGCTTAATGATCTCAGCTACTAACAGAAAGGCTGAGAGTCTGAGTCCACCAGAGACACAACAGAAGAAAGACACAGTGATCTACTTTCAAAAAACCAGTCATTGAAAACCCTATGAAATACAGTTCTACTGTGACACGCATAGGATCACTGTGAGTTGGAATCAACTCAATGACAACTACTTTGCTGGTATTTCCTAGCCAGTTAAACTTTAAACCTTGGAATTCTCTTGGGCTTTTCTCTCTTCCTTTCCCTACTAAATTAACTAATAGCCAATAACTGTCAGTTATTGAGCTTCAGATCTTATGTCACTAAAATGCTGTACATCTTGTCTTGTTTAAGTCTCATGACAGCCCTATGTTGTACATGTTTAACACCCCCAGTGTAGTTAGGAAACTCACCACCGTATCTCTGCTGCTATAAATTTATCAAAGCACATTTTAGAGGATTAATATCCTAGGGCACTGCCTAAAGGCTATGCTAGCTAACGTTTCCCTAGTACATTTTAAAAAGTATCACATCACCACTGTGTTGTTAGGCCTCCTAGAGCATTTACCAAACCATACTTTAGCAGAATAGCATTGTCCTGTGTGGAAAGGTGGAAGAAGCAATGCTATAAAATTCATTATTTCATTTACTATTAATAAGGACATCCTTTATTTTCTTAAAAAGTGGCAGTGCCCCACAGGAGAAATTTCTCAATGTCTCAATACCAGGAATAGGTGTATTCTAAGCAATCAGTTTCATACTTTTTTATTGATACTATAAATAATTACTGATTATTGATACTATAAGTAATTAATACTGTCTCCTTTTTTTGCTGCTTCTTTTTTTTTCCAAGTTTTTTTTCCCCTCTTGCCAGTTGAAAGCTCAGAACCAAATCTGTGACCCAAATCAAACAATTGAAATCTACATTTGAATTTGCATTCGAAAGGTAGATCTTTTCAATTTCCATGACCATTTCTTTCTCTCTCTTAGCTACCTACCCACTTAAGCCATGTCTTCCTTTATTTTTCTGAACTTGAATACAGTGCCACACTGAACCATGGGATTTAGCTTCCTGAAGAGAGACCAACAGCAACATGGAGATTCAGGGGAGTGAATTCCCCATTGGTGATCCATAATTGGAAGTAGGAGGGAGTCAGAAAAAGATGTTCTCTCCTTTCTTTCTGCAGTGGAATATTCTAATATTGAGGCCTGTCCTCAGATGCATCACATAAGAGTGAACAAGTGTACCTTCAGAGACACCTGCTCAGGTTCTCCGTGGCTCGTTGTGAATTAGCAGCCAGTGCTGTGATGGTCATGTCACATTGCTTTGTTTATTGTACTTGCCTCACTTCCTATTTCCTCACTCTCATAGCTTCAGGCTTATATCTCCGAAGTAAAATTTTAGCACTTTGATCCATGGCTCAGACTCTGCTTTCTCTCAGGCTCTGTTTTTCTCAAGGACTTGGGCTACGACAAATGTAAAAGAATTTGTTACAGGCCTAAATCAGACCTTCTCTTTGTTGCCTTTTGGTTGGTCAGTTGGTTTTCAGTCTGCTGACCACTGTTTTTGATCATTGGACTGAGGTCTACATTTCCAAGATTTTTGTATTTGGCAGAAACTTTTCCTTTTGATGTCTTTTTTAACAGAGAAACTGAGACTAAGTATAATTCCAGTGTTATCCACCAAACTCCAGCATTTTGACCCCTCATTTCTAGTTGGAACTGCAGGAATGCCAGAAAGCACAAAAGAGCAACTGACTGTAGCCTGCTGTTAATATAGTTGAAATAACTTGTCAGACTTCTACACTCAAAGCAAATTTTTTTTCCCCTTGCTGGCAGAAAACTAGAAGTGCCATAAAATCAGAAATAAGCTGTGAAATGCACTTGAAGTTAATATGAAAGTGAGTTGTTCCATTGACCCAGCCTTCTGAAAAGCAAGCAGTATTGTCTTTTGAAGGATAATAAAACTGTGATTTGGATTTCTTCGTGGCAGGGACTGAGGGGTGGGTTGGTATGTTCTCTTTTTATTATTTATTATTTTGCTGCAGAATAAAAGAGACAGTTTTCTGTGACTTGAGCCAGTAATCAATCCTAAAACAGAATGTCAGAGATTTTTGGTAGTACTTCAATCATAGCCATCCTAACTTAAGGCAATTTCAGGGCTTTGTGTGTACCACAAGCCTACTTTTGCCCTGAATGTGGTTTTTTCCTTGTACTTTTTCAGATTAGTCTGATGTTTTATACCAAGTTAACAAGACAACTCTTTAATAAATAAACTTGTGTGCTTGATGAGAAGCGACTTTTATTTCTACACCAGCAGACTCCTTGTGGCCAAAGCAGAACACTGCTA
>NW_006921704.1:5498219-5501117 GCF_000298275.1 Orycteropus afer afer | reverse complement strand
CTGCCCTTAAGTCAGATCCAACTCAGAGCAACCCCTCCTTCGGTTTCCAAGGCAGTATTAATATGGAAGTAGATTGCCCAATCTTCCTTCCCGGGAGTGGCTCATGGGTTTGAACTGCCAGCCTTGTGGTTAGCACTCAAATGCCTTAGGCATTATGCCACCAGAGCTCCTCCCAGGCCCCTGAAATTTCAATTTCTATAGACATATACAATGTTATGGATTGGATTGTGTTCCCCAAAAATATATATATTGAAGTCTTAAACCCGGTCCCCATGAATGTGACCATGTTTGGAAATGGAAGTTCTCTTTTGTTATGTTAATGAAGTTATGCTAATGTTGTTGTTGTCCTTAGGTGCTGTCAAGTTAGTTTTGACCCATAGTGACCCTATGTACCACAGAATGAAACATTGCCTGGTCCTGCACCAGCCTCACAATCCTCTCTATACCTGAGCCCATTGTTGCAGCCATTGTGTCAACCCATCTCATTGAGGGCCTTCCCATTTTTTGCCAGCCCTCTACTTTACCAAACATGATATTCTTTTCCAGGGAATGGTCCATTCTGTCAACATGGACAAACTAGGTGAGATGAAGTCTACCCTTTTATGCTCCAAGGAGCATTCCAGCTGCAGTTCTTCCAGAACAGATTTGTTAGTTCTTCTGGAAGTCCATGGTATATTCAGTATTCTTTGCCAGCACCACAACTCAAAAGCATCAACTCCTCTTTATCCTTCCTTATTCATTGTCCAGCTTGCACATGTATATGAGGTTACTGGAAATGCCATAGCTTGGATCAGGTGCACCTTAGTCTTCAAAGTGACACCTTTGCTCTTTTGAGTAGGGTGGGTCTTAAACCAAGTCACTTCTAAAGTGTATATAAATGCAGACACGTAGAGACAAAAATAGGTAGAAGAAGCCGTGAGAGGATGGATGCAAATGCATATACAAGCACAGGAGCACCAAAGATTACATGAAGGTACTAGAAGGTGAATTAAACAATGAAGGTGTGTTAGACTGGGTTCTCTAGAGAAACAAAGCCAGTAAGGCTTATATATATATATAGAGAGAGAGAAAGAGATTTATCTTAGGAAAATGGCTCATGCACTTATAGAAGCTGGCAAGTCCAAAGTTCCTGGATCAAACATCAACCTGGAGGCTTTTCCATGTCAAGCTGGAGGCTTTTCCCAACTCTTGCAGCCACAGGGGCTGAGGAGCTCAGAGATGGCAGGCAGGACACTGGCTGTTGACTCCAACAAATGATGAATCCAAGATGTCCAGGCTGAATGGTGGACTATTCACTCACGGACAGTTGTAGGCAGCACAACAGAATCTCGATCCACAGAAGAATGTCTCCTCTCCCAGGATGTCCACAGATATACCAGAAGCAGGCCACACCCCTAGGGAAACTCCCTTTCAACAGATTGGCCACTTAAAACATAGTCATCTGATCCCATCATAGGAACAACCACACCACAACAGTTCAAACCACACAGAATTGTGGTCCAGCCAAGTTGACACACAGCTCCAACTATCACAATCCACCCCTTATCAACTTGGCAACTGTACACATCTTCTTAACCATATATAATCTCTAAATAAGGACAATCATAAAGTCATATTTGTGCCTAACATGATACGCTAACACACATACAACCAAAACACATTAACCTTATTTACATTTCACAGTTCATAACAGAAGAAAACAAAAATATTTGATGCACATATACAATGAAGAAATGTAACAATCACAGTCCTCGTTTCTGCAGCTGGTCACATGGCCGTAGCTGATATTCAGAACTACCTTCTTCCACCACGCATTCTGTTTTTCCCTTGCCCTCAGCAAGCACCTCAGTTGGTCGTGGTTCTTTGCCTGGTAGGGTGACCCAAACCTTCATTCCTGAAGGGTCTGGGCCATTAGCAGTCATATTAGAATTGAGTTGCTGTAATTTTCCATTGACTTTAATCACAGGGCATGGGAGTACTAAGAGACGTCCTAAAGAATCTCCTGTATTCCAGACATATTCTTCTTTACCACCATTATGTAAAGCCAATCCAATTTCCCTTGGTAATCAGAATCTATCACACTAGATAGTACAGTAATGCCCTTCTTTGCCTGTTGATCCAGAGGCATGAGGAAGCCAAAATGGCTGGATGGCATTCTTAATTTCCAGTTCAATGCAATCAGTATTGTGTCTCCAGGCAGGAGTGTTCCTCCCTTTGAGACTAAGATCTCTAGATCTGCAGAGCATAGGGTAGCAGGGACAGGAAGCAAAAATTTTTTGAGTGGGTCACTAGGGGTAATAGTGAGTGTACCACTCCCATTTCCAACCCTTGGTTCCTGGACCCATGAATCCTGGCTATTGGAGAAACAGAACCATATATTGGATGCTGGTTTAGAGCATATACAGCCTCCTGGAGAACATCGCCCCAACCCTTCAAGGTATTGCCACCTAACTGGCACCATAATTGTGTTTCCAGGAGGCCATTCCATCATTCTATCAAGCCAGCTGCTTCAGGATGATGGGGAACATGGTAAGACCAGTGAATTCCATGAGCATAATCCCATTACCACACTTCATTTGCTGTGAAATGTGTCCCTTGATCCGAAGCAATGCTGTATGGGATACCATGATGGTGGATAAGGCACTCTGTAAGTCCACGGATGGTAGTTTTGGCAGAAGCATTGCATACAGGGAAGGCGAATCCATATCTAGAATATCTATTCCAGTAAGAACAAAACACTGTCCTTTCCATGATGGAAGTGGTCCAATGTAATCAACCTGCCACCAGGTTGCTGGCTGATCACCCCGAGGAATGGTTCCATATCGCGGACTCAGTGTTGGTCTCTGCTGCTGGCAGATTGGGCACTCAGCAGTGGTGGTAGCCAAATTAGCCTTGTTA
>NW_006921704.1:5491493-5497244 GCF_000298275.1 Orycteropus afer afer | reverse complement strand
GGTTGAGGGGCTTTCACCCAGCCCCTAGAGCCTGGCACTTTGAACTTGGACTTAAAGCCTCCAAATTGTAAGAATAAACTCCTGTTTGTTAAGGCTATCCCATTTGTGGTATATTTCTTGTCAGAGTGGCACTAGGTAACCAGAACAGAAGGCCATTCCCGTAGAGCCAACATTCTGAATCCAGGCTTGAATCATCCAGAACTGTGAGACAATAAATTAACATTCTTCAAAGCTACCCATTGGTGGCATTTTTTTTGTTGTTGTTGTTGTTATGGCAGCCCCAAGGAAATAAGACACTCACTGAACACATGCAAAGTTGTGTTTAGGAACATGACCTTGGAATGAAGGCCTGGGTGTGATATCAGCTCTGCATCCCAAAGCAAGTCACACCAAACCTCCAGATATACACACACCTATTTCATAAGTAATTGAAGATCAATGAGATCATTTTTATACACCAAGACCCCTGGTGGCACAGTGGTTAAATCACTTGGCTGCTAACCAGAAGGTTAGCAGTTTGAACCCACCAGCCACTCCATAGAAGAAAAATGTGGTAGTCTGCTTCTGTAAAGAAGATTACAGCTTTGGACACCCTATGAGGCAGTTCCTAAGATCACTATGAGCTGAAATTGACTTGACAGCAGTGAGTTTGGTTTGGAGAGGCTACAGTAATCTCATGGAATCAGGTCCGATATTCTCTGCCTTATTTTTATCAGTGTATTTTCAGCACCTTGCACATAACAGGCCCTCCATATTTATTAATCAAATGAGAAAAATGACTTAAAGCACTACTGACAGAACTATGTGCTAGGCAGTGTTCTATTATCATTGGTGCTATTAAAGCACTATTTTGTACAGGGATGTATTGGTTCCTCAGGGATGATCAAAGACAACAATAGCTCTGGCGGCCTAGTGGTTAACACATTCAGCTGCTAACCAGAAGGTCTGCTGTTCAAACCCACCAGCTGTTCCATGGGGGAAAGATGAGGCAGTCTGCTTCCATAAAGATTTATACCCTTGGAAACCACATGGGACAGATCTACTCTGTTCTCTAGGGTCTCTGTGACTTGGAATCAACTTGATGGCAGTGGGTTTGGGTTTTTCTACAGGTTGCTGCAGGGTATTAAAGGAAGGCTGAACAGCAAAGGTGCTGCCCTCTTTATTCTTCTCAGCACCAGAAAATGTCTCTACTTTTATCAATTTTATCCTCTAAAGTTCTGCATTAGAGTTTAGTCCCAACTGCTAAAACACAGTTTTGGGATTTGCACTACCTAATGATCATACCAGAAACAACGTCTTCATTTCTTGGGTCTCTGTGGTATCCAGCTCTGTCCAAACACCCAAGAAGGAACTCCACCGAGAACATCGGAAAGCCTGAACACTGCCTCAAGCAGAAGCTCATGTTATGTATTTGTATTTCCAAGATCTGCTGTGGTTGAGCGGCCACCTTCCAACTGCTCCAAGTTATAATCTGTCCCCTGACAATTAGTAAAATAGAGTTTGTCTTTGTAAATCATGAATCCTATGTATTAAACAGTCTGTTATTGAGTAAGGATGGAATTAGGTACCTCTATAGCAACTCTGAAGGAGCTCTGGTAGCATAGTGGCTAAAGCACTTGACTGCTAACCAGAAGGCTGGCGGTTCAAACCCACCAGCCACTCCACTGGAGGAAGATACAGCAGTCTGCTTTTGTAAAGATTTTAACCTTGGAAACCCAATGAAGCAGTGCTACTCTGTCCTATAGTGTCACTATGAGAATCAACTTGACAGCAACGGATTTATAGCAGCTTTGGAGTCTGTGGGTGGTACAACGGTTAACATACTTGGCAGCTGACCAAAATGTTAGATGTTAGAGTCCACCTAGAGACGCCTCAGAAGAAAAGCTTGGCAACCTACTTCCTAAAAACCAGCCATTGAAAGCTCTGTGGAGCACAGTTGTCCTCTGACACACACGGGGTTGACATGAGTCAGAATTTATTTGATGGCAACTGGTCATCAAGTGGTATAACAACTCTTGCCAAAGGACTTTCCAATCAGTGTGAAAACCACTGCTTTTATGATACTGCTGACTATTTTAATCCATAAATTATAGGGTAGTTTGCTAATACATAGGTCATCACATAACATCTCCTCACTCTATCCCTTTTAAAAGTTATAAAGTTTTCCTTGGCCTGCCTCAGTTCATAAAAATATTGGACACTTCAGATTTATCAGACAGTTGTTTGAAGGACAGGAGACCAGAATGTTAGAGATCACGACTCTGAGAGGAAACATTAATGAATGCTTTGAATATCGAACTTGAGAGTTTAGAAATGATGGCCGAAAATCGAGTTATATGTTGTCATTATCTGGTGGCATAGTGCCTAAGGCATTTGACTGCTAACCAGAAGGTTGTCAGTTCAAACTGACCAGCTGCTACACTGAAGGAAGTTGGAGAAATCTACTTCCGTAAAGATTTACTGCTTTGGAAACCCAATGGTGTTTGCTATGACTTGGAATTGACTCTAGAACAGTGAATGAGTTTGGATGTTTGTTTTGTTTTGTTTTTCAGTTAAACTTCAAATGTTAGTAATTCTTTGTCTGTTTGACTATGTAACATTTGGTCATGTTCCTTCTAGTTTGTGCTTTTCATTTGATTTTCCATAGCCACAGCTGAGGAATAGAAAATAAAAGACCAAAGAAAAGTAGATTGTTATCTGTTGTCAGTGATCTGGGTTCTTTTCCTGCTGTGTAGAGATGTGCTAAAAGGCCCCTAGCCTAGAAATGTACCCATTCTGATGTGCCCTTACTCTTTTTCTACACTTTCTTTCCTTTCCCAGCATTCACACCCTCCCTCTCCTCTCGCTGCAGATTTTACAATCCACTTTTTCCCATAATCTTCCAGTAACTGTTTCCTCAGTGGCCCATGTTGTTGTTGTTGTTATGTGCCATCCAGTCAGACCCGACTCATAGAGACCCCTCCTTGGGTTTCCGAGGTGGTATCACTATGGAAGTAGATTGCCCAACCTTCCTTCCGAGGAGTGGCTGGTGGGTTTGAACCACCAGCCTTCTAGTAAGCAGTCAAGTGCCTTAGGCATTACGCCACCAGAGCTCCTGAGTGGTCCATGATAACATCCTAATAATCAATCTGCTGACCTTTTCTCAACTATTATCCTCCTTGACCCTTCTATAGTTTTGAACCTTCCCTAATTTCTTTAAATTAAAACCTTTGCTTAGTGTTATGACACAGTGATACTCTGGCTCTGCACCAACTACTCTAATTATTCTTTCTCTATCTCTTTCACAGTTTTCATGTCCTCAAAAAGGAGTGCTTTCTCCAAGGCCCTGTTCCTTATCCTCTTCTTTCCTTCCCTCTTAAGTTTCATCCAGCTTTGGTAGCTTTAACTATGATCTCCATGTAAATGATTGTCACCTTCCCAAAATTGTTTCTTCATCTCTAACCTCTCTTTATAGCCCCTTTCTAATATTCTGAATTGTGTGATGGAAATGTCTACTCAAAGCTCTTGCTAATATCTCAAGTTTAACAGATCTGTACCTGGACTCATTATTTTTCCTCTACTCTGCTCTTCATTCTGAATTCATATTTCTTTTAATGGATCTTCCATTCCCCAGCAGCCTAGGTCCACAACCTTGAATCACCTCTGATTGAATCAACCCTTTCTTCATACTCTGTATGCAATCTAATGCCATTTGACAACTTTCTTACAGTCTCGGGGTATTAATGCAGCTTCATCTTCCCAGTGCCACCCCTTACTTCGAGCTCCTGACTTGTTCCTTATGTCCATTTTCTCTCTCTTCTGATCCATTTTATTCACTGATACTCAGATTAATCTTCCTTTCCACCTACTTGCTTATAACATTTCCTTGCTCCAAAATGTTCAAGAGGTCTTTCTTGTTCTCTAACAAAGTAGAAATTCCTTTATTTGTCTTAGAGCCCTCCATGTTCTGGAGCCAACCTACATTTATGGTCTTTAACTATCAATAGTTGCCTAAATTTACACGTAAACTAGGCTATAAATCATTCCCCAACCAGACTCTTTTTACTATCATTGAGCTTCCATTCATTCAGTTACTTCTACGAGTCCTGTCAGAAAGCCCTAGTTTTCCACCTGTACTCACTCAAAGGAAAAAAAAAAAGAGAGAGAGAGAGTTTTTTTCACTCTACTTATATGCTAAGCAGCTAAGAAAAAAAAAAAATACTTCTCATTGGATATAAAAATTGTCAATAGATATTTGTTACATAGAAGTGAAATGAATTGCATCAATGTAAGAAAATATTTTAAGACTTCCATATGGAATCACATTGGACAGAGTGAGAAAAGGGAATAAAAAGGGATAAGCAAAGGGAAGAGAAGTGGGACTTGTAATGGAAAGGTGTGGGAAAGAGACTTTTAGTTGCTGTGTGTGAAGTTTCATGCTTAATGTCTTGAACCAATAAATAAATAAATGTCCCTTTTACTCTATTTACCTGTTAGGGAGAGTGACATAGAGGAGTCTTAAACTCTCTCTAGCAGTTGTAGGGTATCATAATGAACCTTTATGTTATCTTAATAATAATGTAAAAAACAAAAACATAATTCAAGTAAGCATGTGAGTGAGATTCCTATTGTTAAATGTGTTGCTTGAGGGCATATAATTATGTGATGCCTGACATTAAACAATGATGCTGCATATCTAAATCAGGGTTTCTCAACCTGGGGACTTTGCCATTTCAGGGTAGATAATATTTTGTTGTGGAGTTATAGGATGTTTGCACTGTGAGATGTTTAGCAGTATTCCTGGCTTTTCCTCACCAGATACCAGTACATCCTCTCCATACCCCCTCCCAAAGTTATGTCAAGAAAAATATATCCAGACATTACCAGATGTCCTCTGGATGGCAAAATCTAAATTTAAACAAAGATACATATGGTTCAAATGCATAAAATTCCCCTAAAGCATTGGGAATGGCCGTGGCAATACATTTGCCCATGGGCAAGCAACTAGATTCCTTTTCAGGTCTTAATTCCAAGAGGGTTTTGCCCTCTTATTTACATTCCTTTGAGCTGAACTTCTTACCAGTTATGTATTCTGTAATATTATGCATAATTCTGCAACATCTGTAATAGCTGGCAGGTATGAAACAGACAAGGAGCTCTGGTAGTATAGTGCTTAAGGCCCTTGACTAATAATCAGAAGGCTGGCAGTTCACACCCACCAGCCACTCCTCAGAAGGAAGGTTGGGCAATCTACTTCTGTAGTGATACCACCTCAGAAACCCAAGGAGGGGTCATTATAAGTCAGATACTACTCGACAGCAGTGGGTATGAAACCGACAAGATTCATGGGCACCACTTAAAACTACATTTTACAGTGGACAAACAAATATGAAAAGAAAGAACCCAACTATCTAAACTATAACTCTTGACTGGGATCTAGTAAACATTTTCAGTCATAAATATCCACTCATTATGACAGACCAGACAAATATTAAAAAAAAAAATGCTGAAAGACATTTCTATGCTAGAATCAGTTTTCCTTTTAAACAACTTCCCACATTGTTAATAACAGATCTGTGTGTCTGAAGTGCTTTTTTGTTGTGTTGCATTTCCTTCTATGCAAACACAATACCAGCCCATAGACACACTTAATTATTTTTAATGATAGTAGCTTTATCATGGGTAATACTATTCTAAGGGTTAGAATGAAACAAGAATGTTAAATAAATGTTGGGTGGAACTGTGGGAAAGACAGTGATTGTGTTGGAACAA
>NW_006921704.1:5470631-5491393 GCF_000298275.1 Orycteropus afer afer | reverse complement strand
AGCAGCTGACTGAGTTAGCTGTTTGCACCACCCAGGGACTCCACAGAGGTATTTTGTTGTTGTTGTTATATGCCATTGAGTCTGACCTGACTCATAGCAACCCCTCCTTGGGTTTCCGAGGTGGTATCACTATGGAAGTAGATTGCCCAACCTTCCTTCCGAGGAGTGGCTGGTGGGTTTGAACCACCAGCCTTCTAGTAAGCAGTCAAGTGCCTTAGGCATTACGCCACCAGAGCTCCTGAGTGGTCCATGATAACATCCTAATAATCAATCTGCTGACCTTTTCTCAACTATTATCCTCCTTGACCCTTCTATAGTTTTGAACCTTCCCTAATTTCTTTAAATTAAAACCTTTGCTTAGTGTTATGACACAGTGATACTCTGGCTCTGCACCAACTACTCTAATTATTCTTTCTCTATCTCTTTCACAGTTTTCATGTCCTCAAAAAGGAGTGCTTTCTCCAAGGCCCTGTTCCTTATCCTCTTCTTTCCTTCCCTCTTAAGTTTCATCCAGCTTTGGTAGCTTTAACTATGATCTCCATGTAAATGATTGTCACCTTCCCAAAATTGTTTCTTCATCTCTAACCTCTCTTTATAGCCCCTTTCTAATATTCTGAATTGTGTGATGGAAATGTCTACTCAAAGCTCTTGCTAATATCTCAAGTTTAACAGATCTGTACCTGGACTCATTATTTTTCCTCTACTCTGCTCTTCATTCTGAATTCATATTTCTTTTAATGGATCTTCCATTCCCCAGCAGCCTAGGTCCACAACCTTGAATCACCTCTGATTGAATCAACCCTTTCTTCATACTCTGTATGCAATCTAATGCCATTTGACAACTTTCTTACAGTCTCGGGGTATTAATGCAGCTTCATCTTCCCAGTGCCACCCCTTACTTCGAGCTCCTGACTTGTTCCTTATGTCCATTTTCTCTCTCTTCTGATCCATTTTATTCACTGATACTCAGATTAATCTTCCTTTCCACCTACTTGCTTATAACATTTCCTTGCTCCAAAATGTTCAAGAGGTCTTTCTTGTTCTCTAACAAAGTAGAAATTCCTTTATTTGTCTTAGAGCCCTCCATGTTCTGGAGCCAACCTACATTTATGGTCTTTAACTATCAATAGTTGCCTAAATTTACACGTAAACTAGGCTATAAATCATTCCCCAACCAGACTCTTTTTACTATCATTGAGCTTCCATTCATTCAGTTACTTCTACGAGTCCTGTCAGAAAGCCCTAGTTTTCCACCTGTACTCACTCAAAGGAAAAAAAAAAAGAGAGAGAGAGAGTTTTTTTCACTCTACTTATATGCTAAGCAGCTAAGAAAAAAAAAAAATACTTCTCATTGGATATAAAAATTGTCAATAGATATTTGTTACATAGAAGTGAAATGAATTGCATCAATGTAAGAAAATATTTTAAGACTTCCATATGGAATCACATTGGACAGAGTGAGAAAAGGGAATAAAAAGGGATAAGCAAAGGGAAGAGAAGTGGGACTTGTAATGGAAAGGTGTGGGAAAGAGACTTTTAGTTGCTGTGTGTGAAGTTTCATGCTTAATGTCTTGAACCAATAAATAAATAAATGTCCCTTTTACTCTATTTACCTGTTAGGGAGAGTGACATAGAGGAGTCTTAAACTCTCTCTAGCAGTTGTAGGGTATCATAATGAACCTTTATGTTATCTTAATAATAATGTAAAAAACAAAAACATAATTCAAGTAAGCATGTGAGTGAGATTCCTATTGTTAAATGTGTTGCTTGAGGGCATATAATTATGTGATGCCTGACATTAAACAATGATGCTGCATATCTAAATCAGGGTTTCTCAACCTGGGGACTTTGCCATTTCAGGGTAGATAATATTTTGTTGTGGAGTTATAGGATGTTTGCACTGTGAGATGTTTAGCAGTATTCCTGGCTTTTCCTCACCAGATACCAGTACATCCTCTCCATACCCCCTCCCAAAGTTATGTCAAGAAAAATATATCCAGACATTACCAGATGTCCTCTGGATGGCAAAATCTAAATTTAAACAAAGATACATATGGTTCAAATGCATAAAATTCCCCTAAAGCATTGGGAATGGCCGTGGCAATACATTTGCCCATGGGCAAGCAACTAGATTCCTTTTCAGGTCTTAATTCCAAGAGGGTTTTGCCCTCTTATTTACATTCCTTTGAGCTGAACTTCTTACCAGTTATGTATTCTGTAATATTATGCATAATTCTGCAACATCTGTAATAGCTGGCAGGTATGAAACAGACAAGGAGCTCTGGTAGTATAGTGCTTAAGGCCCTTGACTAATAATCAGAAGGCTGGCAGTTCACACCCACCAGCCACTCCTCAGAAGGAAGGTTGGGCAATCTACTTCTGTAGTGATACCACCTCAGAAACCCAAGGAGGGGTCATTATAAGTCAGATACTACTCGACAGCAGTGGGTATGAAACCGACAAGATTCATGGGCACCACTTAAAACTACATTTTACAGTGGACAAACAAATATGAAAAGAAAGAACCCAACTATCTAAACTATAACTCTTGACTGGGATCTAGTAAACATTTTCAGTCATAAATATCCACTCATTATGACAGACCAGACAAATATTAAAAAAAAAAATGCTGAAAGACATTTCTATGCTAGAATCAGTTTTCCTTTTAAACAACTTCCCACATTGTTAATAACAGATCTGTGTGTCTGAAGTGCTTTTTTGTTGTGTTGCATTTCCTTCTATGCAAACACAATACCAGCCCATAGACACACTTAATTATTTTTAATGATAGTAGCTTTATCATGGGTAATACTATTCTAAGGGTTAGAATGAAACAAGAATGTTAAATAAATGTTGGGTGGAACTGTGGGAAAGACAGTGATTGTGTTGGAACAAGGGCTATTGTCCTCTCCTGATGTCCACCTGCTGAGTGACAAATTATTAGGTGACCAAGTAGAACTTTGATTCTAATATTACAAAATCCCATTCTCACAGGTCACCAACACTCTGTAGAGAGGTTACTATTCTATTTCAGGGACAGATAAATTAAAAAAAAAAAAAAAATCCTACTATTCTAGAAACCTTTTTTTTTTAAAAAAAATAATAAATAACCACTTTCCTCAATTTTAGCAGATATAACACTTTTCCTCCTAGCAGATAAATTTCTAGAATGTAAGTCTTAAATTGCTTTGCCCGTAAAACTTATCCACAGAATCCAACCCTGCTTTGATTGAGACAATAAAATACATTTTCACTATTCAAATAAAAGATTTGTTCAAAATAGCACATGGCCAGGTGGTCAGTAACTGTGCTTGCAGAGAAGGCAATGCTGTACATGTTCTTTATACAATTACTGTCAGAACTGGATGTGTGTCAAATTTATTTAAACTCTGTTCCCTTCTTTAGCATGTGTTTATTACAAAGCAAGGCTAATTTATTACTCATGAATCTATCGTTCCTACTCTTCCTGTTTATTATTCAGCTTTCTACTTGTGTATAAAGTGATGTAGTGATGTAGCACAAAGTGACATTGTGCAATGCAACAGCAGTGTGACCAAGGTCTTATTTCATTTTCTACTTTCTGCATAGCTGATTAGTCTACTGGCAACTCTCTAGATTTATGGGGTCTGTAGACTCCTAAGTTATGATGGCTCTTTGAATGTTAATTATCCCCATTCAGACACCCTCTTTATTATACATTTGATATACAGTATATACAGCTGTCCTTTATTTTCTAAGATAATACTACTACTGCTGATTCTTATCTCTGCTACTGCTGGTGTGGAAGACACTCATGCGTGCCCAGAAGCCCATCCATCCCCACCCACAGGGTACTATCCTGAAAGCCAGATATACTCAGCTAAAATTGGAGCTATTATAATATGCTACATTTTCTCCTCTGTAAAGTTACCAAACTTACAGTATTTTAAGAAAAAAAAAAAACATATTAAGGGAAAAGGACAAGGATAGCTATTCTATTTCCAAAGTCTAATATGTTGTTGTTGTTGCTATGTGCCGTCGAGTCGGACCTAACTCATAGTGACCGCTCCTTGGGTTTCCAAGGCGGTATCACTATAAAAGTAGATTTCTCAACCTTCCTTCTGAGGAGTGGCTGGTGGGTTTGAACCACCAGCCTTCTGGTTAACAGTCAAGTGCCTTAGACACTACACTAGTCTAATATAGGTCTTGGGAAAAGGAGACATTCTCACACATCCTGAAGCTGATGTACATTCTTCACTCAATCTTTCTAGTCATGAAAAGGAAACAATTCATAGCAGTTTCTCTTTATTTCAGGGTTCAGAATGACAGTTTTTAATGTTGAATCTAAAATATCTTCCTTGTCCCAGGTTAACTGATACAATTAGAGTAGTAGTTTTGTTTTTGTTTTTGTTTCTGTTTTTTAAAGCTGAGACATCATTTATTCAAATTAAATCTTGTGCCAAAACTTGAAGTTGAAAAATAGTTATTTTTATATGTTTATGCTGAGATGAAAGGTTAAATTCAGAATGGGAATCAATAAGGTTTCTTCCTCACATCATCTCTGCTCCTCTCAACTCCTGTGAGCCCAGTGAGGAAACTGAGGCATTCTGGAGTCCAAAATGAAAAGTACTACCTTCATATACAACATAAAGTGGAAATCAAATGGTAATAACTTAGGCAATTTTACTCTGTTCCAACAACTCTTACACTGTTTTATCTCTGGTAGGCTGAACAGAGATCTGACTTCTCATTTGAAGCAATGACTGATCTAAAAGGAGGGAGGTGATATCTGAAGATAGACCCTGAATAGTGAATAAACCACAAAAACACCAACCCACTGCCATCGAGTCAATTCCAACTGATAGTGACCTTCATTGGGTTTCCAAGGCTGTAAATTTGTAGGGAAGCAGACTGCCTCATCTTTTTTTGACAGAGCAGCTAGTGGGTACAACCACTGACATTCTGGTTAGCAGCCAAATGCCTTAAGCACTGCACCATCAGAGTAGTTGATGAAACGTGGAAAAGAGATGGCTTCTAGTGCAGAGTCAGAATGGGAGCCTCTTGAAGATAGCCTCTTCAGCAGAACAAGAATAAGTGGAGAGAGAATGGTAACTTGGGAGAAATGCAAGGTGGCGTGGTAGAAAGATGAAATAATAAGAGGGGAAGTAGCTAGTATTTATGTGCTAATTGCTG
Source organism: Orycteropus afer afer (assembly GCF_000298275.1). NCBI lineage: Eukaryota > Metazoa > Chordata > Mammalia > Tubulidentata > Orycteropodidae > Orycteropus > Orycteropus afer. Next base: position 5,486,221 of record NW_006921704.1, on the reverse strand, counting down.
TGTCAAGCACTTTACATTTTATCTCCAAACTACCAGATGGGCCTATTAGTTGCTGTTACAAAGAAGAAACTGGAGCTTAGAGAGCACACAGATGATCGATGGCAGTGCTAGACCTGAACGCAATCCGTGGAATCCAGGCTCTTGCCTTGAGCCACTGTGCCAGATACTATGGTAGAAATAGATGTAATAGGCACAAGCCTATATAGAGAGAACAACGGGTTAAAAAGGTGTCGAGATCATTCCAAAGCCCCTTCCTTATGGTGGAGGCTGTTTGGGGCAGTTAGCAGGGGATGGAAAAACTGGTCCTATTCTCAAAGAAGTAATGGATTCTTGTCCCAGTCTCATCATCATTTTGCTGCAAGATGACCTTTTGAAGTATCTTCTGTGAAGCTGTTTCCTCATCTGTAAAATGAAGATCGGGATAGATGATTTATCTGGCCCCTTGCATATTCAACAGTCTTCTTAGAAATATTCTGAAAAGTGCCATACAGAGTCTGCTGATCCCTAATGTAGTGCCATTCTCTGCCTCTCTTCCAAGATGTAAAGTCTATATTGGAACAATGGACAGCTACCAACACTTACTTTTAGGTATATCTAGAACCACTCCCAAAAGGAGCCCTGGTGGTGCAGTGGTTAAGTGCTCGACTGTTAATGGATGGTCAGTGGTTGGAACCCAGTAGCCACTCTGCTGGACAATGATGAGGCAGTTGGCTTCCATAAAAATTACAGCCTTGGAAACCTTATGAGGCAGTTCTATTCTGTCCTATAGATAGGTTTGTTATGAGACAGAATTGACTTGATGGCAGTGGGTTTGGTTTCTGGTTTAGAATTACTCTCATCAGTTGTTCGTTCTCTCTACCAGGATGTGCTTTTCTCACTTTACCCCTCCTCAGTACACATTGGTGGGTCCGGGACCCGACAGGCTTAATATGGGTACTGAAGGATGTTCCTTTCTGGGTTGGGCTCCTCAGATCTTGATTTACATTAAGTGCATTATGATGTCCAGTTTTGGCCCCAATCTAAGAGACTTATGTAGAATAAGAAAAGGATTTGTAGTAGAGACACAAAGGTGTTCAAAGGAAAGAAGACAATATATTTTAAAAACTATCATTTTGACACATTTACAATGCTAAACATTTACAATGCTAAACATTTTTCCTACATTCATTCATATTAATTCTCACAAAACATGTAAATTAGACATTCTTATCTTCATTTTACACATTTCCTGAGTTGTGCAAACTGTTAAACATATTGTGCTACTAACCAAAAGATTACAGGTTTGAGTCTACCCAGACTTGTCTCAGAAGAAAGGCTTGATGATCTACTGAAAAATCAGCCATAGGAAATCCTATGGAAGCAGAGTTCCACTCAGACACACATGGGGCCGCTATGAGTTGTAACTGACTCATCAGCAACTACTGGGCTCTTCATTTTACAAGGGAAGAAAATTGAAGATCTTTGAGATTTAAGGTCATACAGTTTTAAGTGCCAGAGCTGAAAGCCAAATGGAGGTCTATCTGACTCCAAAATTTTTGTTTTTCTAATCCTGGAGTAGAGAAAGATGTGTCATCATTTAAGACTGACCTTTAGATATAAAAGGAGTTATTTTGCAAAAGCCTGTGACTGTATATTCTCTGTATTCTTTGGCAAAAGTAAAAATTGTGTTGGTTATAAAAAATAATATCTTGACAAAATGTGTATAATGTATCTGACCTTCTCTTGAAAGGGCTTATGTCAGCTACTCTTTGACGTCTAAGCAGAACAGAACCTACTCAGGCCTTAACTTTCAGTATAAATCCACTTTGTCCATATTTTGAGCACTGATGAAAGCCTAATTTGGTTATTTATTGCTGTGTAACACCTACCCCACAATTTACTAACATAAAACAACAGCTATGTTGTTCTGCTCACATTTCTCTGTGCCAGGAAACCAGACAAAGTACACCTGGAGCAGCTTGTCTTTACTCCCTGGTGTCCGGGTTCTCAGCCAGAGCGGCTTGAATGCAAGGAGGTGGTTGGAATGACTTACTTGAGGCACTGTGTCTAGGACCTTCTTTCTGGCTGTTGGCTGAGTTCTTAAATCTTTTCCAATTGCTTTATTTTGAGAGTGAAATGGATAAAAAATCTTCACTTAATGCCTGGCCCCTCAACTGACATGCCTGGACCAGGAGGGGCTGGTGGTCATCTCTCACTCTCTCTTTTGTTCTTCCCATGTGCTCTTCGTGTGTGTATTTTGCATTTCTTCCAAGTACGGCAATAACAGAGTAGTTGGTCTTCTTACATAGTGACTGGCTTCCTGCAAACATTCCAAAAGACCAGTAGAAGCTATCAGGACTCACAGAACCTAATCTCAGAAATCACTCCCACTGCATTTTCTTGGCAACACAGATAAACCCAGATGCAATGTGCAAGGTAACTAGGTAGGAATATAAATTCCAGAAGGCATGGGTTATTGGAGGGCCATCTTGGGAGACTAGCTACAATGAAGCCCATGGAATTTTAGAGTTGAAAGACACATAAGCAGCACATATTCCCCACACATAAACTAAAAAGAAAAAAGAAAAAAAAAGAATGTGTTAGAAATAGACAAAAAGTCTTCTGGCCACAAAGGACAGTTTTGTGTATGTATTAAAGGTAATGTACCACTATAATATTCTAACATCTCCTTAGACAGGAATACTTCAGAAGTCTGAAGTAAATCACATATTAATAATTTATATTTTCCCATATATAAGGATAAAAATTGCTTAAGGCAATAACTTGTAGCTTTCAATTTGCATCTTCATTGCACCAGGGAAGGCTGCTATGTGACACATATGTTTGACTAACTTAGCTGAAAATAAAGTAGTATGAGTTTAATTCTATTGGCAAGAGACCAGCTTTCCATAATTTTAGCCTAGTGAATTGTTATGGGCCATAATTCAAATTTAATGACCTGACTCATCGAAATGATAAGATTCCAGCTTTTGGCAGGCATATTGTTGCTTTTCATTGGAAAATCTACTATTTCACATGTCAGATACTCCCTCCCCTTTTCTGTGCACCTTTCAATAGAAAGGCAGATGCTGTCAGCTGGCCCTAACTTGGGCAAATGTTAGAATCACCAGAGTTAGGCAAACACATGCAGTTCTGTATTTTAATCTAGTGAGCCCACCTCTAATGATGCTGTACAGTTCAGAGATTTAACTGTTGACAAAGACCATATGTTCTCCCAGAACCTACTTGTGTAATGTACTGTTTACTGTATATTCAGCAGAGGATTTGAACAGCTTTACCTGGAGCAAAATACTCTATTGATAGACTGCTATACTTGATGTGCTGTAGGAAACAGATAAGCATTTCTAAAATATGTGAGCAGTGAGTTCTTTCACTGAGACAGCTTTGAATAAGGTAACATTGCTCCTAAGACATACAATCTTTTAGTCCATCTTTTAGGATCAAGAGAGAATTATGTTGAATCCCATATAAACAAAGGCATACAAACTGAACACTAATTTTAAAATGTAGCCATATATATATTCTTTTAGCAGATAACAACTACTAATAATATGTCTGTGTGTATATGTCTATTTATTCCTTATTCTAATTAATGGCTTTATTTTCTTATGCCTACTTGTAGTCAGGAAGGACATTTCTTAGTTTCCTAGTGGCATCTTGTTGTCACACCTATTGATGTTAATTTGTTTATAGACTTTTACTTAGAAATGAGAGTAGTTAAATTGGACCTAAGTGTTTGAACAGAAAATATTGAAGTAACAGGACAGGTTCTTGTCCTGGTTTGCTTTCTTATTCTACTGGTTTGACTCTTGAAGACCAAATAAATGCAAAGTGATGGGTTAGTGATTAAGAAAAAGCATTCTTTAAAAGATTCATCAGGATGGAACCCTGGATCTACTACATAGTGAAATGTGATTTGGGACAAGTTTATTTCCCTTAGCCTCAAGTTTCTTCACTGAAAAAAAGTGATGGTAACAACACTATTCTTTAGAAAAGAACATTGTGTTTGATAAAGCAGAGTGTTAGCAAAAATGAAAGCCACCCTCAGTGAGATGGATTGACACAAAAGCCACAATTGTGGGCTCAAACAAACCAACAATTATGAAGATCACGTTGTGTTTGTTACACATTGGAGCCAACTTGACAGTAACTAACAATGACAACAACAACATTACCTACTTCCTTAGATAGTTGTGAAGATTAAGTAAGGAAATGAATTCAAGCATTTTGCACAATTCCTGATATATAAGCACTCAAAAAATATGAACTTTTATTAAAACTTATTGCAATATTCTTTTCTTCTCCATGAATGAACTATGAATATTATTACTCAAACTTTTGATCTCACTCATGGAGGCATCTGCCTATAAAACTCAAATGAAAATTGAGGGGATGAAACTTAGATTCCAGAGGTATTTTTAAATTAATCATAGTATAATATTTTGAGATGATCTAGTTTTGATTTCTCTCATATTATTTGGATCAGACTCTTTTATTCACTTTCTACACAGACTCTTATAGTTAAAGGCTGATTTCCAAGTGCCCTGTAGCACCAGTAACACAGCTTTCTCTGGTGGTGCCTGCCGTCTCAGACCCACGGCAGAGGAAACTTAAAATAAATTGGACAGTTGGGACATAGATGGAAAGCCACCCTGAGCACTATAAATCTATATTCTGAAAGTGTTAAATTCATAGAAATATGAAATGTTCTTTAATGGTTTTCTGGAAAGAGCAGTGTGGGAATAAAGTTATTTACATATTTACCTCAACCACAACCTGCATTTTAAGGTTCCTCTGGTTTACTTTGATAAAAGAGGGCTATGTGCAGTATAGTTATTACTTTTAGTTACTGGCAAGGTAACACAGTAATCTTAAGGATGCTGTATGGTGAGACTTGGTGCCTCAAATAGTAGTGTGCTTCTAAAGCAATAGTTGAGGTTCAAATACTCTCAGCAACAGTAATGAGGAAAATGAGGGCAAAAGATCCTTAAACCTTCATTTGTTGCAGACAGACAAGGCCTCTAAATAACTAGAGTTGCCCAAAACATTGCATGTCCTTCTTGCACTCAACTGAAGCCAATGGATGCTCAGACTAGTTCTGAGGCATCACCGTGAGAAGAGAAAGATAGTTTTATGAGTCATGACAAACCAGACAGGCAATAAATATGAAAAGGAGATTCCTTTTGCCTCTATTTCAGAGAAGATTCTCTCCATTGAGACATCCTGAGATAGTGCTTTCTATTTGGTCTGTGTTTTTGTGTGTGTACATCTATTTCCACCTTATCCTGGGTGCTACCTCTTCAGTCAGTAAAGATTTCATGAAGAAGAAAACATTGTGTTCTGTTGAGTGTGCTTGTCAGTGGCAATCTCCTCACTATTGTGGATACTTCAAAAAGTCATGTCAAATCCTCATTCTCTACAAGGGATTTGATTTTGTGATTCAGACTTTGCCTTTTTGGTGCTTGCTTTTCAGATCAAAAGCCAGAAAGTCACCCTCTCCAGAGGTCTGATTAGCACTTCAGGCCATTTATGACCATTGGACATGAGTTTTAAAGCAGTTTTGTTGACTCTTTATTCCACAGGCAGTGTTATTTATCTTCCACTATTTCCATACATTTTGTACCCAAAATATACAACCTGGCTAGTCTTTTAATTGGTGTTGATAATGTATATACTTGAGAAAGTTAATGTCGTCATCCTCAAGTAGAGTATAATATAAGTTTAATGTGACTTTTTAGAAAATCTCTAATCAATACTTCATAGGCAATGAGAAAATTATGTTCAATATTCCAATTACATTCTATATTCATGACTTTTATTTTGGAACTCAGAGTCTACCATTTTCCCTACATTTACAACCAGACAGTTATCAGAAATTGCAAAGGCAAAGGAAAATTGTTTCTTGCTCTGAAGTTGTTTAGGGTCTAGTTCAATGCTGTCCAACAGAAATATAACATGAATCATTTATAATTTTTAAAATTCTAATAACCACCTTAGATGAAGTAAAAAGAAACAAATTAAATCAATTTATTAACATTTTTATTTAATCCAAAACCAAACTCACTGCCATCAAATCAAATCTGACTCAGAGTGAGCCTTTCTTGGGTTTCTGAGGCAGTATCTCTGTGGAAGTAGATCTCCCAGTCTTCCTTCTTAGGAGTGGCTGGTAAACTTGGACCACCAGCCTTCTGGTTGTAGTCAAATGCCTTAGGTACTATGCTACCAATATATCAATAATGTTATTTCCACATGTAAACAATTTTAAAAGTTATGCATGAGGTCGTTTATTTAACTTACTTATTCTTTTGTACTAAGTCTTTGAAAGCCAGTGTATATTTCATACTTACAACACACCTTGGTTTTGACTAGTCACATTCTAAATGCTCAATAGTCTTATGTGGTTAATGGCTATTATTTGCATGGCACAGGTCTAGCTGGTAGTATAACAACAGCAATGGTCATAGCTACAAGTCAATGACAATATGCAATAAATATTATGGGAGTAGAAATCCCTGGGTGGCACAAATGGTTAAGCACTCAATTACTACCTGAAAGGTTGATGATTTGAACCTACCCAGAAACACCTTGGAAGACAGGCCTGGTGATCTACATTCAAAAGATCAGCCTTTAAAACCTTTTGGACAGTCCTACTCTGCACATGTGGGGTGGCCATATGTCAGAACTCACAATTAACAACAGCAACATAAATGGAGTATAGAGAACTGACACAGCTTAATCAGCCATAGATAATCAGGCCACACTTCCAGTATAAACTGATATTTCAGTGGAGTCTTAAATAAAAAACAGAAGCCATCCAGGCTACTATAGTTGAAAGAACTTAGATTTGGCAGTAAGATAAGCCATAGTTTCATCCCCAGCTTTTATCATTTATCATCTGGGTTTCTTGGTCAATTTACTTCTTTAAGCCTCAATCTCTTCTTGGTAGGGTTGTGTGAGGCTAACATGAGAAAGGAATGTTGGCTGTCATGTAGTAGATATGCTCAGTGGATGTTAGTTGGTGGTGTTATAACTACATGGAAGAGCATGATATATCTTGATACTTTGAAGTATCAAAATAAGTTTGTATGGTTGAAGAACAAGTGGTCTTCAACCCTGGCTGGAAATTAGAATTGTCTAAGAAGTTTTAAAAAGTAGTATGGGAAGTTCAGTGAATAAATTATGACAATTCAAACGATACCCCTAAGGAAGCTGTGGTAGTTATGTTTGTTTGTCAACTTGGCTGGGCCTGGTTGAGTGGCTGGGCAGCTGGTGGTAGTTATTCCCCATGATGAGATTGGCAATCTCCATGGTGGGATCTACCACAAGCAGCTGAGTAGCTGCCTTTGGGATGTGGTCTGCTTCCTGTATATAAGGAGAAGCTTTGGGAATGGTCTCTAGCCTACGGCACCCTTGGACCCTGTATGTAGCCATGTTGTTGGTCAGCAGCCTGCTATGCTCTGCTGACCTTGGGACTTACAATGGACTTAAGTTAACGGCCTGCCATGTGGTTTGGTAACATCAGGACTGTGTCATTTTACTTGTCAACCTGGGGGCTTCTCAGCCTCAGCAGCTAGCAGCTGTCTGAGTGAAGAAATGCCTCCAGCTTCAGTGGGCTGGGAGAAAGAGGTGAAGCTGGACCAAGGTTGAGGGGCTTTCACTCAGCCCCCAGGGCCTGGCACTTTGAACTTGGACTTCAAACCTCCAAATTGTAAGAATAAACTCCTATTTGTAAGGCCATCCCATTTGTGGTATATTTCTTGTCAGAGTGGCACTAGGTAACCAGAACAGAAGCCAATTGATAAATCTAAAAAGGACTTTCTATAAGACAGTTAAAGCATTTCCTCATTAAATCCATGACAGGAGATAAAAAGGAGAGAGTAGTGGGGGGTCTAGGAGTTGTGGGTCGGGTAAATGGTTAAGTGCTCTACTACTAACTGAAAGATTGGCATTTCAAACCCATCCTGAGCCACCTAACAATAAAGACCCAGCGATCTTCATTCCAAGGTTTACAACTTTGAAAACCCTATGGAACATGGTCTACTGTGCAACATAGGAGGTCACCACGACTTGGAACTGACTCTACAGCAACTGGTTTGGTTTTAGTCAGAGTCTGTTAAATAGTGGATTTAACAATCAGATGTGGTATTTTTGTCTTATTTAATTTGGAGTCAAATAAAATGACTGTAAAAAGGCATGCTTTTATAAGTGGGAAAGTTTGATTATGGTCAGGGTACTCAATGGGAAAGATCCATGGTTGAATATTTGTGAAATGTTATGATAATGGCTGGAATTTGTTTTAAAATATTTAAACATAAAGGAGGGTAGGTCAAAAAATATGGCAAAATCTTAATGCTTGTTGAATCTGGTTGACAACTATTTAGAGATCCATTGTACCATTGTCTATTTGCTTAAATTTGAAAGTTTTCAAAATTAAAAAAAAATGCATACTTATTAAAGAAAAACTATTAAATGCCAAAGCCAAACAAAATAAAATGAATCAAAACAAAACAAGACACCAATTTTTGAGTTCTAGCAGCAGAGATTCTGTTTTAATTTGTCTGGGTACTGAGAGGGGACTAAGTCTTTCCTATGTTGAAAAGCAGCTGCATTTATTCTCATTTGCAGCCATTGTTAACAGGTGAAAACCTTGGATTCAGATTTGGATTGATGTTTAAAGGGCATGAATCTGGAAAGGTAGGCATTTGCCATGCTATCCTGGCAAGGGTTTTGGAAACCAAGGCTTTCAAGCTAGAAAATGACATGTTTATAGGCATATTCTATCAAAAGACCACTCTGGCGGTTCTGTGAGGCTAGATTAATGACAGGCAAATTGTTCACTGGGAGGTCACTTTAGGAGACATTTTTAAAATGATTAGAGTGTAAACTCAGGTAGTGAACATGATAATTTAAAGAGAGAGTCAGAGTATAAAGGCCATCTATGAGGTAGAACATATCAATGTTGTTGAGATTTTGTAGAAGGTAGGATGCTGAGGGTAGTGTAAATCCTAGAGAGACGATTCTGATAGCATCCTATTTTCTGATTTGGGCAGTTGGAAGAAGAGATAGACATGTCATTCATTAAAATGGGAAATATAGGCAAATTTTCAGGGAACAAAGAGGAAAGGCGTGGCTTCAGTTTTGAATAACAGTATTTCATTGCTGAAAAATACTCTGTACAGGTAAGAAAATCAAGTGGAAAGGACCAGCAGACATCTTGGAGTAATCAGGCACTGTGCTGTGTTCCCTTTGTTGTCTCAGGGATTCTCACCAAAGTTATCTGAGGGAGGGTCTATTATTATTTTACAATTTACAGTTGAGGAAACTGTAGTTTTGAGTGCTTCAGTAAGTTGCTCATAGTTATGGTGTAGATTTAACGATTTAGAACTATATCTGTCAAATTCCAAAGTCCATGTTCTCATTTACCATGTTATATAGACATTTAAGGAGCTCTGGTGGCATAGTGCCTAAGGCATTTGACTGCTAACCACAAGGCTAGCCGGTCAAACCCACCAGCCACTCCTCCGAAGGAAGGTTGGGCAATCTACTTCTGTAGAGATACTGTCTCGGAAACCCAAGGAGGGGTCCCTATGGGTCAGATTTGATTGACGGCAGTGAGTTTGGTTTGGTTTTAAACACATTTAAAGATGGAAAATGATTCAAGAATGAAAGAACAACAACAACAAAAAGTAAGCATTAATATTAAAAAAAAAAAAAAAAAGTCAGTTGAATCTAATCAAAGTGACCCCTCCTTGGGTTTCCAAGGCAGCATCTCTATGGAAATAGATTGTCCAATCTTCCTTCCGAGGAGTGGCTGGTGACTTTGAATCACCAGACTTCTGGTTAGCAGTCAAATGCCTTAGATACTATGCAACCAGAGCTCCCAAGCATTAATATTAGAAGCCAAATAATTAAAAATGCAAATAACCCATAGAAGTATTTCTGATAAGGAGACCTTTGCATAATGAGGACATTTTTATTGAATATAATATTACTTCATTCAAGGATCCATTAATTCCTTTCCCAGTATTTTAATTGTCTTGCAAACAGGGTATGTAGGTCAAATTAATTTGCTGCTTAATCATAACGGTAAGAACAATGCTGATTGCAAATCTGTTTTATTGCTCTTACTTGTATTTTTTTTTTTAAAGAAACTTTGTGTAGAGAGGTTTCCCTGAAAGTTCAGAAAGGAACATTGTTTTTGTTAGGTGCCATCAAGTCGGCTCTGACTCATAGCGACCCTATGCACACACAACAGAACAAAACTCTGCCCAGTCCTGTGCCATCCTCACAATCCTTGCTATGCAGGAGCCCATCATTGCAGCCACTGTGTCAATCCATCTTATTGAGGGTCTTCCCCTTTTTCACTGACCCTCCACTTCACGAAGGAATGGACCAAGGGAAATAAGCCAAGTAAGGAGTTCCCATCAATAGTAGTACTTGTGTTTAAAAATACTTGTCTTCATTGACTGAGAATTTATTTTTTCTACCTTCCATCTTTAAACCCTCAGAAATATCTATCCCAGATTCATGGGACAATCACCAGAATCCTCTCCACAGGTATAACTAACAACTGAAGGAAAACTGCCTTAACATTACTTTTTCATTTTATTTTTCAATTCTTTCCACCTACAGACAGATGTTTGTTCCAAACGTCCCTCTAAAAGAATGTTATCTATACTATGAATCTTGAAATAGTCAACATTAAATAAATATTATATCACATTATTGAATTGGGAAAATGTGTAGAACACCTTAGATTGAGTGCCAAATGCCCAGATTTTGCAGTAAGGTGGTCCTTATTTTAAACCTTTGTCCTACCCTTCCTAGTTTTGGGAACTTGGGCAAGTTATAATAAAGTTTCCAATTTGCAGCTGCCTGGTAAACCTACCTACCAGAATTGTGTGTTTGGTCAAAATGTGTATGTGTTTCCTGCTGCCACTGTAACAAATTACCAAAAATTCAGTGGCTTAACACAACACAAATTTATCTCTTACAGTTCTGGATATCAGAAGTTAGAAATGAGTCTTCCTGGGATAAAGTCAATGTGTTGGCTGGGCTGCGTTCTTTCTAGAAGCCCTAAGACAACATCCACTTTCTTGCCTTTCTCAGCTTCTTGCCTTGTGGTTCCTGCCTTGTATCGCTCCCTTACATCCATGTGACATCTCCTGCTATCAGGTTCCTAGTGCACCTTGCACGAGTTCCAGGAAGGCAGTTCAGTATGTTGCTGTTGTTGTTATGTGCCGTCGAGTCGGACCCGACTCATAGCGACCCCTCCTTGGGTTTCCGAGGCAGTATCACTATGGAAGTAGGATTGCCCAACCTTCCTTCCGAGGAGTGGCTGGTGGGTTTGAACCGCCGGCCTTCTGGTTATCAGTCAAGTGCTTTAGCCACTATGCAGTTCAGTATAGAACAGTGGATCTCAACCAGAGGCAATTTTGCTCTCCAGGGGATATCGGGCAATGTCTGCATACAATTTGGTTTGTTGCTACTTGGGGAGTGGGATGCTACCTCATCTGGTAGGTAAAGCCTAGAAATGCTGCCAAACGCCCTCTAATACTTAGGACAGACCCAATGACAAAGAAATATCCACCCTCAAGTGGCACTAGTGCTGAAAGTGGGAAACCCTAGGGGTAGAGGCTGACTGCTTGGCTTCAAATGTGGTTCCACCACTCACTAAAGCAACCTCAGCCATGTTGCACCATCTTTACCTCCACCACCCCCTTTTTTTTCTATCTGTAAGATGGAAATAATAATAGTACCTATCACATAGTGTTGTGAGGATTCAAGAGATAATATATATGAAGGCCTTAGAACAGTGCTTAGCATGTAGTTGTTTTCATTATTGTTAAATGCCATCAAGTCTTCTTCAACTCATAGCAACCCTATATACAACAGAACAAAACACTGCCTGGTCTTGTGCCAGCCTCACGATCCTTGCTATACCTGAGCCCATTGTTGCAGCTACTGTGTCAATCCATCTCATTGAGGACCTTCCCCTTTTTCTCTGACCCTCCACTTTACCAAGCATGATATCCTTCTCCAGAGAATGATCCCTTCTAATATGATCAAAGTAGGTGAGATGAAGTCTGGCCATTCTTACCTCCAAGGAGCATTCTGGCTGCACTTCTTCCAGGACAGAAGTGTTAGTTCTTTCGGCAGTTTATGGTACTTTCAGTATTCTTTGCCAACACCACAACTCAAAAGCATCAACTCTTCTTCAGTCTTCCTTATTCATTGTCCAGGTGGCACATAGTTAGCATTCAATAAATGTAAGTTCTCTGAATTGTACATGTGAAGAGTGTTGATATGGCAAATGTTTTGTTACATGTATATTTATGACACACGCAAAAAAATAAAAGTTCTTATTAGTATTCACGTTCAATGACAAGTAGAAATTAATTTTGTCTTTCCTAATACCTTTCAGAGTATATTATAAAAACAACAAACTCACTCCCATTGAGTCGATTCAACTCATAGAGACCCCTCCTGGGGTTTCTGAGGCAGTATCTCTATGGAGGTAGATCACCCAATCTTCCTTCCAAGGAGTGGCTTGTGGGTTTGAACCTCCAGCCTTCTGGTTAGCAGTCAAATGCCTTAAGCACTATGCCACTAGCTCCTTAGAATATATTATAAACAAGTACAAATGAACCTTAGCCAGTGCTTTAAAAAATGCAATGAATTTATATCCAATATTCAGCCAAATTATTGCATTAGTCCTTGTCTAGAAAAACATGATCTTAGCACTTAAGGGCCACTTAATGAGATATCTGAACTCCAGCGACCTCCATGGAGTCTGTCATCTTTCAAAAAAGTCTCACTTAAACCACAGAGAAGGACCTGCAAGTAAATAGCTTCATATTTCACAGGCTATATCTCAGGTAATCAGACCTCGGCAAATCCACTTAGCATGATGCACTTGTGGCTATCATAATATTCCCTGTGGCTTTGGTGGATACTTGTAAATTAAGAGGCTTATCAAATCACTAGTTTTACCATGGTGTAATCTGTTTGTTTTGGAACAAGTCAGTGTGGTTTTAGAAAATATGTATGCAACACTGTCTTCTAGCCCTGAACAACTTGCTAAATGTAGCTATATCACATAAAAAGTGGCAGTTTTGAATTGAGTTGTACTGTTGTATGTAGAAATGATATATCAGAGTCTGGAGAGTTAATATAAAAAAAGAAAATGTAAAATATTTCATTAATATTTTTACATTGATTACATATTGAAATGACATTTTTTATGCATTAGGTTGAATAAAATGTACTATTAAAATTAAATCTCAATTGTTTCTTTCTACTTTTTTATTTGAAGCTATTAGAAAATGTAAAATTACATATGTTACTCATATTTCTATTGGACAGTGCTGTTTTAAATTTTGCTCATTGTGTTATTCTGAGACACACACAGTGTGAAAGGCTTGTCTTAAGTGATTGGAGCATGCCAGTGGACACAGGAGGAACTGCAAAGGAATTAAATCTAGTCCCCTCAGGCAGTGATTCTCAAAGGGTGCATTCTGGACCATCTGCCTCAGTCACTTGGTACTTATTTTAAAAATGCAGCTAGGACTCAGGTGCTTTCTTTCCTTCTTTCAATTTCCTCTTTATTCTTATTTTCATTAAATTTTGAGAATCACTGACAGATAATCTTGCTGAGAATAAAGGAGGAAGGAAAAAGATCAGACAATAAAAACACATTGACATGCCAACATCAGTAATATAATACAGGAAACCACTCACTGCTATACCTAAGAACTAAAGTAATGGGTATCAATGACTTATGTTTGGGTTGTAGAGGAACTACAATTCTAATATCATTCACTGCCATGTTAAGTCATAGTGCACTTGATAGCTTTCTCAGATGACAAATCATCTTAGGCAGAAGATGTAAATGAGTTTCAGCCATCTCTTTCTTTGCCCTATTAAGTCATACACAGATCAGTCTGCAAGAAAATATCGGTTCTTTGTTAGCAGAAAATACCAGTTGTCAAGTATCACTTTTAAAGAACAAACTTCCTTGGTGTATGTGGGGGGAGGAGGATATACTAATATATTTATTTCTTTTATTATTTTATTAACTACATAAAATATGTGTTAGAAATCCAAAGAAATCTCTTGTGTGATAAACAAGGTTGCTTATTATTGAGCTACTAAGATTATAGCACTTTTATGAAATTTTAATTGCATTATGCACCTACTCAAATATTGGTTTTGAACATTAATCAAGTTAGTTGAAAAGCATTTCATGGAATGGGAAATAAAATGAAAAGGTTTATTTACTTATCCCAATGCATTAAGGATAAAATTCAGTGGGGAAACTCATAAGAAAAAATAAGAGCCTTACCAAGAAATCTCATTCAATAGAAATAGAAACCACGGGTAGGTTTTCAGCTGAAAAAATCACCTTTGGTGATTGAGTAAGACCGTAGTCATCCTCACAAGAAAATGCTTGAAATATAATATGTATGACTTAGAAGTAAGTTATGACCAACTACCTCTTGTAAGATTAGAAACCCACTAATATTTTGTGGTTATTAGGTGGGCAAGACACCTTGTAAGTCTCTTGAACATCAGTGCTATTTGTTAGGTCCAACAATCAATAGAAAAAATGGGCAAGAAGGAGGTAGTGAAAATGTGAGGAGAAGCAGGAGCAAAGTAGGGTGTTTTCGTTGGTTAGGCAGAGGCTGAAACTGAATTGATTTGACATCTCCACGTTTTGCTACTACATGTTTCTTTCCTGTTATAAATTACATGGGACAATGAGTTTGCTAAAGCCTACGTGTCAGACTGTTGTATTATTTTATATATATTTATTTTATAATTACCCTCAAAACTATTCTAGATTCAAATTCATAGGAGAAATGGATATTTTGAGAGGTAGCCAAGTGCTCGTTTTAATTCAAGAATAGCTTTTAAACAAGTATATTCAGCTACGTAGTGGCAGAGGCCCTTTGTCAGTTATCAAATCCGTCACATTGCTAGACATATGGAAGAATGTCTTTTAGAATCTAACTGGGACACCTTCAAATTAGCTCTATATTTATCCACAGTCAGAAATTGTAGCCATAAAAGTACATCCAGAGATGAGGTTTTTAGCTATGTGTAACACTCTAAGGAGTCAAACAATCTTTACATATATTATTATCTTTTAAGAAAATGTCCAAGAAAGAACTAATGAGAGAAATTCATGTAGAAGTCACCACTGAACTTTTTTTGTAATGCATCACTTTTAATTTTCAAAGGTAATAATTCTTTGAAAAAGATTTCTTTTTTTGACATTTTAAATACAAAATTGTCTTATTTTAAAAAGAAATTATCATACCCTAAGTAGTTTGAAAAAAATTCTCCTGTGATCTTAACATTGGAAACCAATCCCCAAGACATTTTCCTTAGTACACAAATTTGTTATACTGATAGGATATCATGATTATCTTTTCAAAAAATAGCAAGGGTTAGATAGATAGAGATAAATATTGATTTGGGTGAAGACAAGGGCAATGTACCAAATGTGAGTGACCAATATGGCAGCATTGAGGATGAGAAAGACATAGAGAGTTACATGGGCAGTACAAACAACAAATATGAACCCC
>NW_006921704.1:5461356-5468996 GCF_000298275.1 Orycteropus afer afer | reverse complement strand
ATTGGGCATGCCTCAATAGTTTTGATTGTCAGAAAATAAAAATTTTTCCCTAATGCTTTGAAAAGAGCATTGAAGTTGCCCAAATATTTATTAGGGAAAAGGGAAAAAATGTGAAGCTCTTTAATGTAAAACCAAAATTTTGACAGCCTACATGGGATCTGAATTATTTTAAGGAGACAAAGAATGCCTTATTTATTCAGAAAAAATACTTGAGACTTGCTTTTTTTCAGTTCTTGATCGATCTCAGTTCACAACAGCTGAAATAATAGATGAACTATGAAAAAGCAAGAGCATCAAAATTTTAAGGGTGGCTTACACAGGTGTGGATTGTGACCTGTGATCAGGGTACAAGCCAATTGTTTCAAATGTTGACAATAGCAGCTGACTACACAACTGGCCTCAAGATTTATTTTGAAATTCTACTCATTAGTGGAAGGTCCCCTGGGTGGCACAAACAATTGCACCTCAGAGGAAAGGCCTGATGATGTATTTCTGTAAAGACTGTTGTTGTTATGTGCTGTCAGGTCAGCTCTGTCTCATAGTGATCTTATGCACAACAGAACAAAACACTGCCCTGTCCTGGGCCAGCCTCACAATTCTTGCCATGCCTGAGCCCATTGTTGCAGCCCCTGTCTCAATCCATCTCATTGAGGGCCTTCCCCTTCTTTGCTGACCTTCCACTTTACCAAGCATGATATCCTTCTCCAGAGAATGGTCACTTCTGACAACATGACCAAGTAGGTGAGATGAAGTCTGGTCATTCTCACTCTCAAGGAGCATTCTGGCTGCACTGCTTCCAGGACAGATGTGTTAGTTCTAGCAGCCCATGGTGCTTTCAGTATTCTTCACCAGCATCACAACTCAAAAGCACCAACTCTTCTTTGGTCCCCCTTATTTATTGCCCAGTTCACAGGCATTTGAGGTGATTGAAAATACCATGCCTTGGGTTAGGTGCACCTTAGTCTTCAAAGAGACATCTTTGCTCTTCAGCACTTTAAAGAGGTCTTTTGCAGCAGATTTACCCAGTGCAGTATGCCATCTGATTTCTTGACTGCTGCTTCCATTGTGTTGATTGTGGAACCAAGTAATGTGAAATCTTGGACAACTTCAAAGAAAACCCTACAGAGCAGTTCCAGTTCATAATACATGGGGTCTTCCCCCACCTTCTCCAGAAGTTTTGAATTTTATAACTGAGAAAATCTCTGTTGAGTCTACAGAGAGGGTAGAAGATCTAGCCTTGGTGGATGGATGAATAACAGATGGAGTAATGGATGGATTCATAGATATCAGGCACAATGAAATCATATCTGAATTTAATGATGCCTCTAGATCTAACTACCAGATACAAGAAATAAGTGGCACAACATAAGAGTGAGCAGAGGAACTGTTATAGATTTTAAAAGGTCTAGAAGATATATCAACTAAATTGGTTGTGTTAAAATTGTGGCTATTAAAAAAAAAAAAAAACAACCTCAATGTCATCCTGTCATTTCCAACTCATGGTGAATCCATGCATTAACAAGTGGATTTTCTTGGCTGTAATTTTAATGGAAATAGATTTCCAGGCCTTTCATCTGTGCTACCACTAGGTAGGTTTTAACTGTCAACTCTTAGGTTGGTAATCAAGTGCAAACCATTTGTGTCAGCTATCTAGTTTTCAACAAATAAACAGTAAAAATATCCTCATGAAAAAAAGGTGAACTCTGAGGATATTGAGAATTTGTTTTCCTTTTTAGATATATTGTTGTGATTATGCTTTTGTATTTTTTTGAAAGTCTTTACTTTGTATGGATATATACTGGAATATGTATGGATAAAATAAAGAGATGTATGGAATATGATTTTAAATAATCCACTACAATGGAGAGATGATGGGGCATACAACACAAGGGATGCACCACCCTTGAGTCGTATCCGATTCATAGCGACCCCTCCTTGGGTTTCTGAGGCTGTATCACTACGGAAGTAGATTGCCCAACCTTCCTTCCGAGGAGTGACTGGTGGGTTTGAACCACCAGCCTTATGGTTAGCAGTCAAGTGCCTTAAGCACTAGGCCACCAGAGCTCCCCGATGGGGTATAGAGAAACAAAATTGGCTTTATATTAATAATTGTTAAAGCTGAATGATGGGTACATGGAGGTTCTTTCTATTTCTCTTTGCGTTTTCCAAAATAAAGTGAAAAAAAATCAAAAGTTTTGACACATAATTGATATTGAATCAATCTGACGATTTCATACCTTAGCTTCTCATAAAGTGCTGACATTAGAGATGGGCAATAGGCCCTTAAAGATCTAATTCACCACAAATGCCTGTCATACTTTATGCATCAAGCCACTGAATATTTAAAATAGTACATATAGGACTTCTGTTGTAGCCATTAATACAAAAGAAGCAACATAAAATAGAAGTTGAGATTTTTAACTGTTATAATGCATAGATAGAAACTGAGTACTATATTATGAAGAACACTAATTGGTGGATACAGAATATAATTTTAAATTTGTAAAATGATGGGGCTGGCACAGGTGAATAATTATATTAAGTGCTCTCAAACAACCCTTGCAGCTCCAAGACTTGTTTATTTTTCTGTCCACTTGCCAACAGTATAAATTCATCAGAAGGATATGAATTATGGCCTGTGATCAGGGGACAAACCAATTGTTTGAAATGTCAGCAGTGGTAGCCTAGAACAGAACTACTCCCAAGATATATTTTGACACTCTAGTCAGTAGTGGATTTTGTTTTTCTTTTCAAAGCTTTGTATAAAACATGGAATATTTGAGTGATTTCTGAAGCAGTACAACCGCTTTGCTTGTCCTTAGAGAGAGATGATATGCCAATCATTCCAGCACTAATAAGACCATCCAGGATATAGTATATTCATCAGTATAGATGCTGAAATATAACTATTTTGCTGGACATTGTCTCAGGTCTCCAGGGCTCTCTCCTAGGGAAATATCCTTAGCATAAGTAGTCCTTAGGACTTTAAAAATATATATTTAAATTGGTTTTTTAAAAATGTACAGAAGGCAAAATGACTGTAATATCAGTTCTGACTTTTGTATCAGCAAAGTATTTCCCTGGAGGTACCTGGTATACAGAACTGTCTTGTACAGTGCCATCTGAGCCTGTTCAGCAAAATGTAGGGAAGATATTGAAACACTGAAAAGAATTTCTAAGTTTGAACTGGGATGGAAAGTTTAACATCTTTTTTTAACACAAGAAAAAACCTTGTCTAAATGTGAGCTTAAGCTACTTCCCTCAGTCATGTAGTAGAAAACATTTCACACGAAAGGTAGCATGCAACTGAATTAGTTATCTATTTTCTGTGTGACAATTACTCCAAAACAAACGACATACATTTATGGTCAAGTCAGGAATCCAGATGGAACTTAGCTGGATGCCTTTACCTCAGTATTTCTCATAAGCGTATAATGCAGGTGTCAGTCAGGGCTGTGGTCGCATTTGATGGCTCTACTTATGGAGGATCCACTTCTAAGCTCACTTATGGGTTGCTGGAAGAATTCAATTCCTCATAGCAACACTGAGGGCCTCGGGTTCTTACTGGCTGTTAACTTGAAGCATGCTATAGTTCATTGTCACATGAGCTTCTCCATGGGGCAGTTTAGAACATGGCAGCTGCCTTCCCTCAGAGCAAGCCAGCAAGAGGGAACACACAAGATATAAGCCACAGTCTCTTTGTATCCTAATTATGGTAGTCATACCCCATCACATTTGCCATATTCTGTTCATTAAAAGTTAGACACTAAGTTTAGCCCACACTCAAAAGGAGAACATTACACTAGAATGTGAATACCAGGAGGCAGGACTCTCTGGGGGCCTGTTTAGCTACTGTCAACCACATGAGTAGCAGATTCAAGCTACTTGAGTAATGTTACATGAAATTAGATGTAGATCAATGAAACTAGGTTTTTGATACTGATGACAGGCTATTCCATGACTGTAGAATTTTCTCAGTTGCTCATTTTGCTCCCTCTGCCCAATTGCCTTACCTCTTTCCATTTGCCCAAACTACCCAGCATTCAAAACTCAACTCAAGCATCCCTGCCCCTGCCATTATGGCCTCATTCCTAACTTCTATAGAATTAATGCCTCCATGGGGCTCTGCTACAGGATTTTTGAAAGTACCAATAGCACTTGATTGCACATATAATCTAAGTGTCTATCCATTTATCCACCAGATTGTAAGAAGCCTAAATAAAGGGCAATCAATAAATATTTATTGCATGAATGAATCATGGATTATCTTTCAGCTGCTGTCCAATTCTATGCAGAGTATGAGCTACACATAGTCCTATTTTAGAGGGACGATAGGGTCTAAAGTTAGCAAATAAGATGAGAATTGCTTAGAATTCAAAAAAAATGGCTTGAGAAACTGAATTTACTCAATGAGATGCCTACACAAAATGAGACACTCAAAACCAACAATGGTGAAAAAAAACGGAAATTTATGTGTTCACCGTCATTCTGGTGCATGACTTCATTACAGGGAGTGACATCCATCCTGTCTCCAGAGCTCCTCATCAGATTAGCTGAGGTCTACAAAGCAACTGCATTGCAATTCAATTCCATGTTTATGTACCCTCCTCAAAAACAAACAAACAAACAAAACAAAACAAAACAAAAAACCTTGCCATTGATTAGGTTCCTACTCCATAGGACAATAGAGAATAGTAGAACTTCCCCATAGGGTTTCCAAGGCTGTAAATCTTTCCAGAAGCAGACTGTCTCATCTTTCTCCCATGGAGCAGCTTGTGGGTTCGAACCTCTGACCCTTTGGTTAGCAGCCAAATGCTTTCACCACTGCATCACCAGAGTACCCTTTTACTCCGCCAATAAATCTCTTGCATGGAGATCTCCTCCTCAGAGTCTGTTTCAAGGAAACTCAACCAAAGCCTACTTGCCATCAAGTTCATGCTCCAAAGGTCTTTGAAAAGTTCCTCACCCACCCTTGTCTCTCCAGTCCTGTTTCTCGTTACGCATTCAACTATCCTTCATTACAAAATCTCAAGAAATAGGCAATATGAGTGGTGTAAAAGGTTAAGTTCACTCAACTGCTTCCTGAAAGACTGGTGGTTCAAAACCCCCAGAGTCATTTTAGAAGACAGGCCTGGCTATCTGCTTCTGATACTTAATAACCTTGAAAGCCCCATGGAGAAGTTCTACTCTGCACACACTCTGGTATACATAAATTGAAATCAATTCGACAGCAACTAACAACCACACTTATTTGGAGATGAGTTAGAGGAAATGTCTAAGAGAGCAGGTGGGGAGAAGATAAAATCTAAACTCGTGTACATTAATCAATGTTGCACCATGACAACACCATGGTTTGGTTGGAATATATTTTAAGAATGGTATGTTGTTATTCTTCCTGAAATTACAGGGTCAATCACAGATTGCGCAGCTGAGCTCTCCAATCACAAAGCATTTCCCCTCTGTTGGGTTCCAGGAGGTAACTCTTATTTCTACCTGATGCTCCTCAAACAGGCAGGTGATTCAGTAATAGTTCATTGGGTAAGATTTCTCTGTACAAAGGACTTCTATAATTGCAGCTAGTCTATATAAGCTAAAAAAAAAAAATCCCAGTTTCTTCTAGCACCATGGTAATTTTATGAAAGACATAATTTAAACACAAGATATTTAAGTTTAATTTTGCCTGTGTTACAGCCATCAAGCAGTTAGACAAATTCACAACCCCATTTGTGATGTGTTTCAGTAAACATGTTTTCCATGGTTTTTTTGTTTGTTTTGTTTTTTATTTCAAGAGATCTGTGAGTTGTAATTAGAGTTAGAGAAATGAATCCTGCTATTTCTTGTGTTTACTCTTGGTTATGGTGGATTGTTTGAAAGTTTGATTATCCGCTCATCTTCAGCCAGACTTTACCTATGGAATAGTAAGCATGCTGAGGATGAGTTCCTCCCAAAAGGATTTATACTGATTTCCACTACATCCCTAAGGAGTGTCACTGACCAGGACCCTTTCTATGTTAATTTCTTTGATAGTGAGTGGTGGTTCCTGAACAACTTAAATAGGTAAATGTGTATCCCAAATTCTGATGAGCTGCAGGCTCAAGGTTAAAATTTCCTGGAGAGTCAAATTCGTGTGTTTGTGTTTTTGTTTTGCACTCAGAGTCCGTATTGTCTTCCTTGTGCCAGAGGCCGGATTTTTTTTTTTTTCCTAATCTATATTTTAGAATGTTGTTGTTATGTACCGTCGAGTCGGACCTGACTCATAGCAACCCCTCCTTGGGTTTCCGAGGCAGTATCACTACGGAAGTAGGATTGCCCCATCTTCCTTCCGAGGAGTGGCTGGTGGGTTTGAACCACCAGCCTTCTGGTTAGCAGTCAAGTGCCTTAGCCACTATGCTACCTCTGGCACATAACAACAACAACAACAACAACAACAACAACATATTTTAGAATGTAAACCAATAGTGTGCTGATAGATATTCCACAACCAGCTCTCTGAAAAAATTAAAAACTATATGTATACAAATATGTTGTTGTTATTATGTGCCGTCGAGTTGGACCCGACTCATAGCAACCCCTCCTTGGGTTTCTTTGGGTGTTTTATAGTGGAGAAGTTTTAAGATATCTGTTCACCATATTGGTGGGAATGGAAGGCCACACTTGTAGAAATATTTGATTTGAATATGACTCTGTATAAAGAAGTTTTTCTGAACAAAAAGTTTGAGTTTCTCAACTTTTGTTGTAACCAAATTCAGTTTATTTCATGCATGAAAACTTACTGTTCTTCAGTGATTCTTATGCTATTTAGTCTTCAAGAGACAGATGTGCTTTGAGGGTACTGATAGATGCCGTGGCAGCAAGACACATGCTGTAGTACCAAGATTGCCTACTGGATGCCTAATTGGCTGCTTTGGAGAATTATGTAGATTTCACAAGACATTTAAAAGCATTGTTCCTAACTAAAGAATGTCAGAAACATCCCTAAGTTAAAACCTTTGCTTAAATTCATGAAAAAATATAATAAAGCCTAGTATGGCAAACCCTCTATAGTAGAAAGACATTAATAGTGATCTTGTATGGACCTCTAAAATAGTATTATAGTTTTAAAAACAAACAAGAACAAAAGTTTCACGTGGAAAGCAGTACATGAATATTTAAATACAAGTTTTTAATTGATCAATGTGAACAATCAAATGTTACCCTGTTTTGCATGAATTGCATGATGCTTGGCTTTCCAAACTTTCTGTGATGTGTAAAAATTTGCACAAGAGGAAATACACATATTTGCAAATAAAGTCAGAGATGTATATATGAATTAGCAGTGACAGCAAGGATGAGTCTGTAGATAAGAGTGATTTTTTTTTCTTTTCATTATTGTATCACCATAATAGGAAGTATCCCTTACAGTATTTGCCTTTGTTATTTTTTTTTAAGTTTTTAAATTTTTTTGTTTTAATTTTTATTTTTTTATTATTGTGATTTGGGTGAAGATTTACAGAGCAAATTCACTTTCCATATAGCAGTTTACATATACTTTGTCTCATGACATTGACCACAGTTTACCACAATGCAAAAGCTCCCCTCCCACTTCCTCCCCATAGTTACCTCTTCCCAGTGTCCATCCCTCCATGGACTCCTGCCCCCTA
>NW_006921704.1:5430408-5461256 GCF_000298275.1 Orycteropus afer afer | reverse complement strand
TAGTCCACTTCTGTATCCTTCCCTTCAAGGCTCATGGGTCCAGGATTATCTTCTGTGTCTGTGTTAATTGGTTTCCCTTTTCTTTGTTGAAGAGGGTCTATGCAGTCTTTCTGCCTAGTCCACCATCTTGCCGGAACTCCCCGCCTTTGTATTTTTATGGATTGTGGAAAGCTTCCTAAAATTCTGTGAAACAATTTTGGCAGAAAATGTAGACTGAACACATAAAGCTCAATGATAGAATGGCCGATGCTCCTGTTGCTATTTCTCACTTTTCAATTTCCCTTACATGTTTCAATTTAAGTAGCACACTTAATTTTGTCATCTTCATTAATTGGAGGCTTTATTGTATTCTGTACATAGACCAAGAGGCAATCATTTCAGCAGAACAAGGGGATACTGTGTGGTTTAAAATCGGAAAATGTGTGCATCAGGTTTGTATCCTTTTACCATACTTATTCAATTGTATGCTGTGAAAACAATCTTAGAAGCTGGACTATACAAAGAACATGGAATCAGGATTGAAGAAGACTCATTAACAATCAACAATAAGCAGATAACACAACCTTTCTTGTTGAAAATGAAGAGGGCTTGAAGCACTAACTGATGAAGATAAAAGACTACAGCCTTCAATATGGATTAAACTTCAGCATAAAGAAAACAAAAGTCCTCACACCTGGACCAATAAGCAATATAATGATAAACAGAGAAGATATTGATGTTATCAAGGATTTAATTTTACTTGGATCCACAATCAATGCCTATGGAAGCAACAGTCAAGAAAACAAACAGCATATCATTACATTGGGCAAATCTATTGGAAAAGACCTCTTTAAAGTGTTAAAAAGCAAAAATGTCACTTCAAGGACTAAGGTACACCTCACCTGCTGTTGTTATGTGCCATTGAGTCCTACACAACTCATAGCAACCCCTCCTTGGGTTTCCAAGGAGGTGTCACTATGGAAGGAGATTGCCCAACCTTCCTTCTGAGGAGTGGCTGGTGAGTTTGAACCACCAGCCTTCTGGTTACACCTCACCTAAGCCATGGTATTTTCAATCACATTATATGCATGTGAAACCTGGACAATAAATAAGGAAGACCAAAGAGGAATTGATGTATTTGAATGATGTTGTTGGCAAAAATGTTGAATATACTACAGACTGCCAGAAGAATGAACAAATGTGTCTTGGAAGAATTGCACCCAGAATGCTGTTTACAAATGAGGATAGTGAGACTTCTCATGTATTTTGAGCTTGTTATCAGGAGAGACCAGTCCCTGAAGAAAGGCCATAATGCTTAGTTAAGTAGAAGGTCAGCGAAAAAGAGGAAGACCCTCAACAAGGTGGAATGAAACAGTGGCTGTAACAATGGGCTGAAACAAAGCAGTGATGGTGAAGATGGCACAAGGCTAGGGTCTGTTTCCTTCTGTTGTGCAGAGGGCCGCTGTGAGTTGGAGCTGATTCAATGACACTTAACAGCAACAAGGTTGTGTTCTATGTTTTAACATGTGGGATTCTCTTCCAGTAATATGACCATATTCCAAGTAAATTTAAATTAAGAAACAGTATAGTCATTCATTAGTCATTTAACTTTTATTGGCCCAGAATTAACTTTGTCTTGGAGTGTATAATAACAGACACTCTGCTTTTCACCAAAATAAAAATTAAACTGTCAGCTATGTATTAAAACAGACCATGTTAAATGACTTTGTTCTCCCTATCGTATTTTCCCTTTTACCTACTTATTCAAATACATATTCATGTAATATAAATTTCATTTTATGCAGGAATGACAAGCAGTTGTGTCAGAGTAGATTGATTTGATTGATTTGCTTAACAAATGTTTTCTTTTAGAACATCCAATTATTTTTATAGGCATTCTTGGGGAATGCATGCTTGTTCAATAGCTTGATTCCTAGCTGTGGATTCATTTAATCATGTTTCACTATAAATTCATGAACTGTAGATAGTGATGTCCAAGCAATTTTTTTTTAAATTATTAATAGATATGTCCAATGTTATGTGTGGGTTTAAATCGTTGTTCCTGGTATGAAATATATTTCATAACAAAAATATGATTTAATGCATAATTTATGTAAGGTTTAGCAAAGATGCAGGAGATGTTCTTTTCCAAATGCAAACACTCTGAAAAACACTGTTAGATAAGTAAACACTATGCTTTAAAAGGGAGTGTGTGAGGCAATAAATGTCATCCCCAACTCAGATAAACACTAAAATTATATTTATGTGATGATGGAGATGTTTTTGTGGCATCCATGCACCTCTAAAGCACAGCCAGGATTATTGATGAATATGCCCTTTAGAGTCGCTTTGGTTTGCTTTTTTTTTTTTTTTCTATTTTGTTTGTAGTGATCTTGACAGATAAAACTGTTTTTCCTTTAATCCCCCTTTCTATCTTTTTTTTTTTTTTTTTTTTTAAATCCCCATATATCCTGATGTTTCCAAACAGTGAGTTATGACGTAAAACTTAGCTAAGGGAGATGACAAGGCATCCCCCTTCACTTTGAACCAACATTTGTTAATGACTGAATAATTATCTTTTCCCCAATTTCAGGACCTTCTGTATTGCTTTTTAAAAAATTATTTATTTATTAATAGGCAATGTCTTCTCTAAGATTCTAATATAACAGCTCCAAATTAATCTTCTCTCTCTCCCTCTTTTTTTTTTTTTTTTTTTTTACTTAAAAACATATTTGATTTATTTTGTTAATGAGTGGGAGATTCAGTGACTTTCTGAGAACTTTTCTTAGTGCCTATAACCTGAAATTTCAAAAATGAAACAATATTCTGTATCACCTCATATTCTGCTTTGCCTGGCACAGGTAATGACATTTTCCCTTGGAGAGCCAATGGATTTTTGTGTTGATGTGTGCACATGTTTATTTGCAAATATCTGTGTGTTTTTAGTTATAGTTGAAAGCCTAATAAGAAACACCCAATGGATGTTGTTGTTGTTGTTGTATACTGAGTTGATTCCAACTCACAGTGAACCTATAGGACAGAGTAGAACTGCCTCATACTGTTTCCTGGGCTGCAATCTTTATGGGAGCAGATTGCCAAGTCTTTTCTTCTGTGGAGCCACTGGTGGGTTGGAACCGCAGGCCCTTTGATTAGCATCCAAGCACTTTACCACTGACTGCATCACCAGGGCTCAACCAAAGGAATAGACTCTTAATATTCATTCAAGTGTCATAAAATCTGAGCTTTTCAAAGATCCCCATATTCACAATAAATGTATACATTACACATGAGAAGAGGTCAAGAAAGCTGAATTGAGATAGACATGGTCAATACTGACATTATACCCAACCTTTGTCACCTTGATGAATTTGAATTGAGTTCCACAAAATCAAAATGTCTGTATTCCATAAAATATTGAGGAATAGCAATATGAGAAATATGGAAGATGTTGGATTCTTAAGTGCCAAGTATCTGCAATATTAGCTAGTAATATTTATATCTAACTTTTAGGGAACAGGGTACATATTACCATATTCCACTGAAATAATAAAGAGACAAGTATAAAACTAAAGGAATACATGATTTCTTTTTCACTTTGTGATACATATCTAGAAGTCTAAACTATGCCTATTAAAGTATTCTGGAAGTACATGTGCCTAGTACATTTACATGAGTAGAACTCAAAGTTACTGATGATGATGATAAATTTTGATAAATTTATGTTGATCCCGCTTGTCTTTAGTGGTCACAATCGCTTAACCCAATCTCTTGTCTCTTGGTATTTTACCTCACTGAGTGATTAAGTGATTGCAGCAGAGGGTCACTCTCTGTTCACTTTGATCCATCTGCAAACATCCATATTTTCATGATTCTGTTTTTTTCTGGATCCATCTGTGACCTTCTTTTGTGCTTACCACAGTTGATTGTGCATTCAGAAACTATTCTGAAGCCAGGGCAATTTTTTATTGTCAAAACTCTTTAGGTACTGGATATTTATAGAGGAGAAACCCCAAATTCTCAAAATTATTATTCTCCCTTTGAGTGTACTGGGGAAAAGTTATACATCATTCCCTTCTACCGTGGCAGACAATGCACCAGAAATCTTCCTTGTTTAAGAGAATGTACCAGTCTCACCGGCATATCGGCTGAACATTTATATCAGGTAGATACACTCCTTGGAGAGATCAGTTATGGGAGAACTGAAGGGCAGTGTATGCACAGGGATACTGCTCATGGGGCAAGAGTGCATGGAAGGGAAGGACACAGGGAAGAGGTAACTATGGGGAGGAAGTGGGAAGAGAGCTGTTACATTCTGGGAAATTGCAGTAAATGTCATGAGACAAAATGTGTATGAACTGCAGTATGGAAAATGAATTTGCTCTGTAAACATTCATCCAAATCACAATAAAAATTAAAAACAAAAACAAAAAAGACCGTGCCAGTCTCAGTGTTCTGAAAAAAGCAAAAGGTGAGTTTGAACAGGGCCATCTTATATGTTGAATTGGTAGGAAAATTACTCAAATTATATTTTATTTTGCTCTACATGCAGGATAAAGAACATTTGTATTTCTCAGGGAAATTATTTAGGTATGTTCTTTCATACTTCTGAACATTTGTACTTACTGATGCTCTCCCTTGGAGTGCCCGATTCCCCACTGGTACCAGTATTTTGTTTTCCTGATGAACTGTTTTTATCCTCAAGAAAAAGTGAAATGTTACTTCCTGTGTGATGTCTCCCTTAACCCACCCAAATTGCCTTAAAAAAAAAAAAAGTTGCTATAGAGTCACATCCAACTCTTGGCAACCCCATGTGTGTCATAGCAAGACTGTGTTCCACAGAGTTTCTAATGGCTGATTTTTCAGAAGTAGATTACCAGGTCTTCCTTCTGAGGCAAATTTCCAACCTGTTAGTTAGCACTCAAGCATGTTAACCATCTGTACCAACCAGGAGATCTCATCATGACAGTTATCATTGCTGATGTCAGATGGACCTTGGTTGAAAGCAAAGAATACCAGAAAGATGTTTATTTGTGTTTTACTGACTATTCAAAAGCATTCAATTGTGTGGATCATAACAAATTATGGATAACACTGAGAAGAATGGGAATTCCAGAACACTTGATTGAGCTCTTCAGAAACCTGTACACAGACCAGGAGGCTGTCATTCAAACAGAACAAGGGGATACCGCCTGGTTTAAAATCAGAAAGGGTTGTATCCTTTCACCATATGTATTCAATCTGTAAACTGAACAAATAATCCGTGAAGCTGGACTATATGGAGAACATGGCATCAGGATTGGAGCAAGACTCATTAACAACCTGTGATATGCAGATGATACAACTTTGCTTGGTGAAAATGAGAATGGCTTGAAGCATTTAGTGATGAAGATTAAAGACTTTAGTCTATGCACGTATTACATCTCAACATAAAGAAAACGAAAATTCTCACAACTAGACTAATAAGCAGCATCACAAAAGACCTCTTAAAAGTACTGAATAGCAAAGATGTCTCCTTGAACTCTAAGGCTTACCAAACCCAAGCCTTGGTATTTTCAGTTGCCTTGTATGCATATGAGAGCTGGAGAATGAACAAGGAAGACCGAAGAAGAGTTGATACTTTTGAGTTATGGTATTGGCGAAGAATACTGAAAGTACCATGGACTGCCAAAAGAAAGAGCAAATCTGTCCTGGAAGAAGTGCAGCTGGAATTCTCCTTGGAGGAAAAAATGGCCAGACTTCATCTCATTTACTTTGGTCATGTTGTCAGAAGGGACCATTCTCTGGAGAAGGATATCATGCTTGGTAAAGTAGAGGGTCAATGAAGAAGGAGAAGGCCTTCAATGAAATGGATTGCCACAGTGGCTGCAATGATAGGCTCAGGTATGGCAAGGATTGTGAGGCTGGCACAGGACTGGGCAGTGTTTCATTCTGTTGTACATAGGGTCGCTATGAGTCAGAGCTGACTCCACAGCACCTAACGACAGTAACAACCAGTGAAGACTACCTTAATTTGTTCAATTTACCAAGCTTGCTTATTATTATTTATTATTTGATATTAAATCTGTCATTTTTTTTCAGTCTCTCAAACCTGGAACTGTGACTGAATTCAATTCCCCACCTTCCTTCTAACTTTAGAGCAATATTTTTTTTTTCTGCTTTGTTCCCTCCAATGAGATTTTCTAGTGTGACTGAATGAATATATGAGTGAATGAAAAATGTCCAGCCTTATGCATTTTATTTAGTCTTCTATTTCTACTATGCAGATACCAGTGAAGCATTGGAATAAAAAAGGGGTTCAATTTTAATTTCACTTGGAAGCAGTGTGACCTTGGAGAAATGACCCTATAGCTCTAAGCCTCAGTTTCTTTGTATATAAAGTAAATAATATTCATATCAGAGGCTCATAGTGAAGAATAAATGAAGGAGCCAAATGATTAATATTAGTTAATAATCTCTTGAAAAGAGCTAATAGCACCAAAAATAGATGTGAACATAATCTTGATTTTTTTTTTCCTTACAGGACAACATTCAAAAGAGAAATCAATAGCCTTAGAGGTCACTGGAGCTAATTAGAAACAAGGGATAAAATGATGGACATATCTCATAGAAAAATCTTCAGCCTAAAAGAATTGATTTGTGTTTTAGGTTTTTGTTTCTGAGTCAATTACCTTAGTCCTCAGAAATACCTTCTTCCATACAAACAGCATGGTAGTCAGTGGCTTGGTTCTTAGAGCAGCCTACAAAGTGTATGCATGTTAAAATATACAGGAAGTAATGAATTTACAGTACCATTTCAGCTATCATACATACATTTTATGATAAGGCACTTGATTCTGTATTTATAATTCAGGCTTCTAGAAACCCGTGAGAGATACTCTCACAGTAGCTGTGAGAAGGAAGTTAGAGGAAGGAAGCTTGATAATCAAACATGTTTAAAAAATAGAACTTATCAGAATCAGTTAATTTCATTGAGCTTTTATACTCATTTCCAAAATAATCCAAATCAAACAAATACCTCATAAATGAATTTTTAGAGCATATATCATATGGGGAAGGACATCATGATTGTTACAGATAAAGAGAATTAAATTAAAATCCTTGTTTTTCACTTACAATCCTTGAATGGTAAAACTAAACATAAGCTCTTGAGTTTTAATTTCCTTATATGCAAAATGAGAACAATAACACTTGACAAAGATTTCAAGAAGGATTATGTGCCTGGATTTATTTTGATTTGTTGGGAATATCTTTCTTGCATCCTTTGTCTTTCTCCTTTGACCCTCTGCATTCATTCAAATCTACATACTTCTTTATATATATTTCATTTTTATTGAAACTGTTCCATTAAAAACATCCCCATTATTCAGATTTTTCTTTCTATGAGTATCCTCAACTTTTCTTTTTTTTTTTTTTTCCTTAAGCCTACTGCTTCCCTTTATTCTTCTCATCTTGCCCCTCCTTAGATGTTGTCAGATAATGCATTCTACTTTGAGTTTCCCTTCATTTGTTGCCCTATTAGTACCATGTCTTTCCCCTCAGTCTTTGATTCACAACTTTGGCTCCAGTGTCTTTACCTTTCTTTTCTTCCATGTTCTCCATAAAATCCATCTACCACTGTGATTATTTTCTACTTTTGTTGAATGTTATCTCTTTAAGATGTTACTGAGATTTCAACCTCTTCCTTTGAAAGTTCTTTTCTCTTTTGAGCCTTCACATTATAGTTTATCTCTCAAATACTTGCTCCCTTCTCTCACTCTCAGCCTGCGACTTTCAGTCCATCCCTATTGGAATATTCATTCTCTGTTTCTTTGGTTTTTCTTCATTATTGGCCTTGGTTGTTTGTGTCTTCTTTTTCTTGTCTCTTGAATAGAGCCATCCCTTCTTATGTACCACCTTTTCTTGAAACAATTCCTTTTCTGTGTATTTTCCTCTACATTTTCTTCTTCATACAAACTTCTTTTTTCTTGTATGATTTATCTTATAACATTTGAAATCTAGCAATTAATTCACTTTTTATCATTATCCTTTGAATTGCCATGCACATGTTTACATTTATTTTAACATATATTTTTAAGACTCTCTTTTTCTGGTTCTTCAGACTGGCTTTGTTTTTTTCTGACTTCCTTTTCCCAGACTCTACTTCTTGGAAGTTTGCATTGATAAAGTCATAAAATTTTAGAGGTGAAAGGAATCATAGGAATCATAAATATTGCCTTGGCCACACCATGTTTATTAGTAGGAAGTTAAACAACTGAAAAGCATATTCTAAAGCCCAACTCCTAAGTGTTACTTCCGACCTTAGAAACATTAGGTCAAGCCTAGGTCTGTGAAGGTATTGTCAATTTCTATTTGTATAATATTCAGTCATTATTTCTTTTTATAAATGGATTCTTAAAGCATATATCCTTCTTTTATTGTGATGAAGTATGCAGAACATAAAACTTACCATTCAATTGCCTTAGAACATTCACAATGCTGTACAACTGTGTCTACTTTCTAGTTCCAGAACTTTCCATCACTGCAAAAGGAAATTTCCATCCATTAAACAGTTACTCCACATTTCTTCTCTTCAGCCCCTGACAACCACTCATCTGCTTTCTCTTTCCCTGAATTTGCCTATTCTAGATTTTTCTTATAAATGAAATCATACAATATGTGGCCTTTTGTGTCTGGCTTCTCTCAATACATGTGGTTTTGTGACCTACTCTTTTCATTATATATGTTATAAACTTTTTCTTTGTTGTTAAATAATCTTCTATACATGTATAGAAAATAAGTGTCCTTATTTTCTATAAGTAAAAAGCTTTTCTGATGTTGAGTTTAACTCACAAAGCACACCGATACAGCATGTCTTAGATTGTCCTCTGTAACAGTTGCATGCCTACTATGGGTCTTCATGGGAAGGTCTCAGCAGACAGACAGTCCCACTTGAAAAATTTCCTTTAACTATCCTGGCCCTTGTCTTCCTGATAAATCCTCTAGAATAAATTCAAGATGTAGACAGATATGTAGCTCCCAACAAACTCCTCAGTTACCCATGGTTTTAATCACTCCAGAATATCCATCTCCAAAGGTCATTCCCTTCAATAGCTGCCATCTTGTAATGTAGTTGAGCCTAGGGAGATTTCTTGGTCATCTACATGGCAATGAATCCTTTACTCCTACAACTTCCATCTGCCATGGACCTCTGCTCATGTTTTGCAGATCTCTGTCTGAAAATTCTGCTTAATTGTCCTCCTTAGCAGGGTGCTGTGCCCCTTGGATACCACTGACCAAGTCGTGAAGTAAATCTGTTTTCCCTTCCTCTATCTACTCCAGTCTGCTTTTGGCATTTTGGCTGGCTCAACATTTCTTCAGTTAACTACAGCCTACTACTACTACTACTACTTAATTACTACTAATATCTGCTTTATCTTATCCTTCATGGTTGACAGAAATGAAAAAAATCATCTTCATAATGCAAATGAATACCTTTACATTTCCAGGCCCCTTGTTATCATCCTCCTTCCCTTCTGATTGCCTTCTTTGAACTGCTTTTTCTTTGTCTTTTTTCCCCAGTGCTGTTGTAACAAAAGGAGCTCTGGTGGTGCCATGCTTAAAGCATTCAGCTGCTAACCAAAACTTGGGTGGTTCAATCCTGTCAGCTGCTCCATGGAGAAAGATGAGGCAGTCTGCTTCCAAAAAGATTCACAGCCTTGGAAACCCTAAGGGGCACCTATGCCCTGTCCCATAGGATCACTATGAGTCAGAATCAGAAATACTATGAGCTTTTAGATTTAGTGAACAGAAATTTATTTTCTCACAGGTCAGGCAAATAAAAGTTCAAATTCAGGGTACCAGTTTAAGAGAAGACTGTCTATGGGCTCTGGAGCAAAATCCTTGTCTTGGCTTCTGTAGATTTAGAATTCCTCATATCCTTGGTCATCTCCACATGGCATCTATCTGCCCCCCTAGTGCTTACTTCAGTGTCTGATCTGCCAGAGAGGTTAGGTTTAGGATACAACCTGCACTGATACAACCTCACTAACATAAGAAACAAAATTGCGTTCCAAAACAGGGTTACATCACAGGCATAGGGGTCAGGATTCAAAGATACATATTTTGGGGGGTGAGGGAACTAGTCAATCCATATTACTCTCTCTTGGTAGTAGCCATGTCAGATACCTTCATGCATGTGACACATACTAGTCACACCTTGTGACCATTCAGCAGCTGAGCTGGGGAATTACAATTACCATTTCTTATCCTATTAAATTATCTAATTGAGGAGATTGGGGTTAAGGGCCTGGTTTTCTGCATCCATATCTGATACATTTTCCTCCTTATTGCTGCCAAAATAGTGGTGCTAGTTATGTCAAAGTTAAAACTAGTGAACTTCAGACTATTTTACTGCAGAACTCTGTGTTAAATGGAAATTATGAGTGCTCATTTCTCTAGGAAAGAGTCAGGAAAGATTTTCTCCAAAACAGAATGGTCAAATATTTGAGGATTAGTATGTAAAGCACATCTTGCTGTTTCCACTTCTGTCCTCATACTAGATTGGGATGACACTATTAATTAATCAAGCAACAAGTATGTATTCAGCACATCCTCTATGCTGAACAGAATTAAAGCCAAAAGTGCTACATTCTTCAAATGATGTAAAGGGCAAAAAATATATCTGTGTCTAACACGACATATTTATTTTCACCAGATGGATAGGCACTGTTATAACAAAAATCATATAACAGAAATTGAAGTTTATATGATTTGTAAATTGTATAACATTTTGACTAGAATGATAGAAATGTTTCAAAGATGAGAAGAACTTCCAAAATTCTTATGCCAAATCTTATATCAGCATTGCCATAGAACAAAGGGTTGGAGCAGAACTGATAACCAAATTTGAAGTCAGGAAGGAGTTTCACACAGCATTGTCTTAAAGAACAATTGAAATAATTACTGGTTTACCCTAAATGTATCTCCCAGTCTGACTTTTGGAGTTTGTTTCCCAAAACAAAAGGCCCAAAGCAAAACAATCTTATCAGTTTATCCAGACTATTGTTTGGCTCAAAGGTGACATTTAAATTTTTTCAAGTGAGTAGGTTCAAAAGGACACCTAAAGCGATGTCTTATGTGGGTTACCCCAACTTCCATGAAAGCCAGAAATCTGAATTCCAGGAAAATTAAAATGACTTTGTCAGCACCCTCTTCTATGCATAGCATTTCATTGACTTCCTTTCCAAAGGCATGTTCTGCAGCCACAGTCTTTTTTGGAAATTGTCCTTATTTGAAAAAGATTAAAGAAAATCCTTCAGGCATCTTGTTTGTTAAAAGGTGACTCATCTATAGTCTATTTAAAAATATCTGTATACCAGGAGGTTATTTTTAAACCATTTTGCTAATTATAGTCTATTATTTGTAGAAATTTTTGTTAATATGGTATCCAAATTTGACTATGTTCTAAACCCATTTTTAAGTAGCCTGTGGAAGACAAGCTGTCAGGTGACAGAACTATGCCTGGCTCATGAAAAGGTTTCTAGCAATGTTGCTACCAGGGTGACTTTTGAGATGCAATAGATCAGAACAGTGCCAGTCTATTTTTCCTTCCCGATCAGGTTAGCATGGACTACATAAGGTCTAGAGATAACTTTATTCTTTGAAGGAATGTTGGCATAAAGGCAGTACAGAAGAAGAATTATACATCCCCAGTGTATTGACGTGTCATCAGGAAAGATCAATCATAAGAAAAGAGCATCATGCTTTGTAAACTAGACAGCCAATGAAGATTAGGGAAACTCTCAATGAGATGGATTGACACAATAGCTGCAATAATGGCCTCAAACATATCAACAGTCGTGTCGATAGCATAGAATCTGGCAGTGTTTGGTTTTGTTATAATAAGGTCTTCAGGAATTGAGCCAACTAATGGAAGCTAACAATAGTGTGTTTTTGCGGGATGAAAGTTTTCTTTATCATCTGATGTCTAGAAATAAATGTTTCTCTGTTTGGATTCCTTCAAAGAATAAACTTATCTCTAGACCTTATGTAATCTATGCAAACCTGACTGGGAAGAGAAAATAGACTGGCACTGTTCTGATCCACTGCATCTCAGAAGTCATCCTGGTAGCAACATTGCTAGAGACCTTTTAGTGAGCCAGGCATTGTTCTAAGTAATTTAGAGGCATTAACTCATTTAATCCTCACAATAAAGGGATGGGTATTATCATCATTTTACAAATGAGGAAACTGAAGCATAAGTTTAATCGTCTAAGATCACACAGCTGGGAAGTGTAAGAGTTGAAGTTTAACCCCAGACAATGCGACTCCATCTTTGCCTCTAAAAAACCTTGTGCGTTATAGACTGTTATTATTTTTTAATGTTACTCTTTCATCTAACCTCCTAAGGACCTGAATTATAAGTAATCCTCCAACCTCTCAGGTGTGTTTCTTAGAAGACTTCAGATGTTGACTGGGAGGGAGTGTAGTGATAGGATCTCTTCACTTTGACCCTTTTACTGCTGGGTATTTCCTTGAACTATGGAAGGTGGACTTTATTTTCTTATGGGCCCCTGTGGCCCTTTCTAAATGGGAAGGGATTTATTATGGTACATAGTCATAGGTGAAATATAAAAAATAACATGCAAATCAAGCCTTTAGTTACAAACTTGGGCAAGTTCCCTCGGGATGGGGATGAGTCACTGATATGTATCATTCTTTTGAATCCAGACCAGAACATATCCCAGACAGGTGTCCCAGGAGGCAGTAGTATGTATTGCAACTTTAGATACTCTTCCAAATACATCACAAACTATCATCGAAAGGTCATTCTATGCCTTAACTCAGTCCTCTATTAAAATATGCAGAGAGTAAAAGAAACAGAAGAGAGTAGTGGAAAGTGACAGTGGACAGTGAGGGATGTTATAGAAACTTAGCCAGGAAACCAAAGCTAGTCCATAATGCTTTTATGTAGTCTTCTGCTCCTAGAGTGAGCTTCTGCCTGCAAGTATTTAGAAATGGTGGCGTAGTGCCTAAGTCATTTGACTACTAACCAGAAGGCTGGTGGTTCAAACCACCAGTCACTCCTTGGAAGGAAGTTTGGGCAATCTACTTCTGTAGTGATACTGCCTCAGAAACTCATGGAGGGGTCACTATGAGTCAGATCCAACTCGACGGCAGTAAGAGTACACTTCACATATTGGAACTCAAGTTTCTTTCCATCTCAGTTGGTTTTTCCCAGTGGCCTTAGATTTACAGTCTCTGTGAGGCTGAAATCAGTGGTGTATTAATGTGTATTATTTGACATCATGCAGAACAAACAATCAGTTCATTGATGAGATTTTTTATTGTTTCAACTGATTGTTTTGGCATCCTACTGGGTATCACCTGGTGCCATTTAAAACATATTTATTTAAGCCTGAATTTTAAAAGGAAATCTTAAAATCTAAAATGGCAATTTATAAATAATCTCTTTGGTCAAAACTGGCTGGCCATAAAATAAAACAAACCTACACTAAAATCCCTACCACTTGTCTGTCGGTTTGCCATACTGTTATGGCTTGTGTGTTGCTGGGATGCTGAAAGCTATGCTTCTATAATAAATTTTTATTTATTACAATAAAATCCTGGATATGGCATAACTAATCTCTAATGTTAAATCACCATAGCTTTATCCCTAGCCAAGTATTTAGAAAGTAAGTAGTGAAAAGTGGTGAATAAACATAATAGGGTTTTATATGAAAAATCAAGGTTTCTACCTCCCACTTTTTATGTTCAAGTAAGACTATTCAGTTGAATCTTTAAAAGCTGAATCTATTTTTTTTTTTTTCAGAAATAAGATTCTTTTTTTTCCCCCCCAAATTATGTTGTTGACATCTCTAAGAAACAGGTCATGGCTTTTGAAGCATATAGACCGTAACAATTATTTTGAGTGATAAAGGGAAGCATTGACATGCTTTGATTTTGCTATGATCCCAGACATTGTCTCCCTTCAGTTTAGTGATCAGTTCAAAGTTGAAAGGAATGATGATCACTTCCTAAAACTTCACAAGATGCCTACACTTTTAATCTGATTGAAATCTAGCTAACTCCATGTGTTTTAACCTTGTTTTAAGTTGAAGTATTTTTAAAAAACAAATTTAAATAACAGAGAATTTAGGCAATTTTCCACACTGTATTTTTCCAGTTAGTAATTTCTACTAAAATACTTAGGCCAATTTATGAGGAATTTTTCATCAGCCTGACCTAGCTTGAACCTAGAGTTAATAGTAGCTATAGTCAGCTGTTGTTTATTGTTGTTAAGTGTCTTGGAGTCACTTCTGACTCACAGTGAACCTATGTACAACAGAATGAAACTTCCTGGTCCTGCATCATCCTCACAACTGTTGTTATGTTTGAGTCATTGATGCAGCCACTGTGTCAATTCACCTCATTGAAGGTCTTGGACAATCTACTTCCGTAGTGATACTACCTCAGAAACCCAAGAAGGGGTCTCTATGTGTTGGGTCCAACTCGACGGTAGTGAGTTGTTTTTTTTTTTTTTTTTTCCCTACTTTACTAAGCATGATGTCCTTCTCCAGGGAATGGTCCCTCTTGATAACATACCCAAAGTGAGTGAGAAGTCTCGCGATCCTCAAGTCTAAGGAACATTCTGGTTTTACTTCTTTCTTCCAAGACAGATTTGTTCATTGTTCTGGCAGCCCATGGTATATTTAACATTCTCCACCAATATCGTAATTCAAAGACATCAATTCTGCTTCAGTCATCCTTATCCATTGTCTAACTTTTGCATGCTTATTGTTGTTGTTGTTGTTGTTGTTGTTTGCCGTAGAGTTGGCCCTGACTCATAGCGACCCCTCCTTGGGTTTCCGAGGGAGTATCACTATGGAAGTAGGATTGCCCAACCTTCCTTCTGAGGAGTGGCTGGTGGGTTTGAACCACCAGCCTTCTGGTTAGCAGTCAAGTGCTTTAGCCACTTTGCTACCAGAGCTCCTTTGCATGCTTATATGGCAATTAAAAATACAATGGCTTAGGTCAAGTGTACCTTAGCAAAGTGATACCCTTGCTTTTTAACACTTAAAAAAATGTTTTGGTGTACTCAGGAGCTCTGGTGGTGTAGTAGTTAATGCATTTGGTTGCTAACCAAAAGGTAAAGGGTTGGAACCCACCAGCTGCTCCCCAGAAGATGAGGCAGCCTGCTTCTGTAATAATTTACAGCCTTGGAAACTCTATTTGCTGTGTCCTATAGGGTCACTATCAGCTGGAATCAATTCGATGGCAGTGAGTGTGCTTTAGGCTCCCCCCCCCGTAGTTATGTTGCTTATTGCTTATTAATATTATTAATTAATAATATGTACGCCCATATGATACATAAAGATATTCACCAAACACATTCCATAAATTATTTCTAGCTCTTAATATAGTCCCTCCAGTTCACTATGATCTCCATTTTTCAAATGGAGGAACGGTTTCAGAGATGTTAAGACCACACAACTGGTCAGAATGGGACATATTACTTTCCCAGTAAAAGATAGTTCATTACTAGAAGTTTCCATATGGCATGGTTATAAATTCCATTTCACCAGAGATGTAGCTGAGCGAGCTAGTGTGATTCCGGTGTATGACTTATATTATCTTGAACATGTAACAGTATTTTTTAAATTCTAAGCATCTGACAATGTTCTTTTGTCTAAACTAATTCTTTGGAAGAATAATCTTGTAAAGCGTTAAAGAAGAATGTTCAGAAACCTACTCCAAGTGACACAATTTTCTAACAGTAGTTAATGAAAGGGAATTTTCAACCACTAATCTGGTTTGTCCCACTCTAACCCCAATGTCTACACCAGGACTTCATAATTGTAGGTGATCAATAACTATTTGCTGAAAGACTGAATGCATGAAAGAATAAATGTGTGAAAAAAATACAGAAATAAATAAGGCTATCTTTGTGCATAGTTTTTGTTTTATAAATTCTATTATTTGAGACATAGTTTCATATATCCTTTGAAACTTGAATCCAGATGGTAAAAACCTGGAATAATAAATTAGTCTATTACACAGATGCTGTACCTGTCACCCTAAGAAATAAAGTAGTTTCAATGTATTATAAATTAAACATGATCTCTTCCTTGCTCTTTGGGCTGAAAATGGCTAGAAGATGAAAGTGCATAAGCACACACAGTGGTGTCTGATAAACCTTTGTTGGATGAAATTGAATATTTCACAGCAATAGCAATAGGAACTTGTAATCAAACACATAAATACCATGTGACAGCTGTTCTGATTAGTTTTATGTCTTCATTAATTAAAATTTCTTTAAGTAAAATCCATCAAGGAAAAAATTTAGTACTTTTTATACCTGGGATTTAACAGAACCATAGACATTGTCTTTTTCATACTAATCATATCTGTCCCCCAGTTTTAGGTCATTATTTCCTTTCTGCTTTGAAATTACTTATACAATTTTGTCCCTATTAGAGATATGTCCCCATTTCTCTGGATTTTCCCAGATAACCACAAGCATGCTTAAGTTTGTGAGATCATGAACCATAGAGAAAAGCTTTTATAAAAGAGTTTTGGTCGTCATTCTGCATTGAACTTCCGGCTTCCAGCTACCAAACAGAATCTGTAAATAAACACTTTTTTTATTTATTTGTGATGACCACATAAAGTAGATGTTTTCAATAGTTTAGTCTCTGATGGGAAAATTGTGTAAACACCAGGTGGGGAGAACACAGGTGATGGAAATGTCTTCCACATTTTCAAATGTCAGCTTTTCCCAAGAGAAGATGCTTAAATAAACATCATCCACAGTTCTAGCAGATGTTAACAACACATAACCACTTTAATTTCAGCTTTCTAATACCTGTGCTGTTAATAACAGTTCAGAGAAGATTTAAAGTGCTTTGATTTTCATCATTGGTCATTTAGAAGAGAAAAAAATAGGCTAACTGATGTATGTTTGTCTTTGGATCATCTCCTTTAAACAGATGGTATCTTTGGAATTGCTGTGACACTTCATTGTGGCTGGTGGCTGATGACTCATTGTAGGAAAATCCCAGTGTACACAAAACATGACACTAAGATTGTTTGGTATTCTTTGCTACATCTAATTTTCAAACAGAATTTCAACAGATGTGACAATTTTACCAAGATCTTGTCAAAATAAGAGTAACCCACTGACAGATGAAATCTGGCTCATGTTCAGCCCTTTGCTACCATTCTCAGTTTGTTTCCAGTGTCAGGAGACTGTGTATCACTGTTATCCCTGAAAACATGATCATTCCAGATGGCATATTGTCGATTTGTCCATCCTTCCTGATGGTTTATTTTACAGTCACAAGTACTTCCTGGTTTTTCCTCTCCTCCACCTCCCTCCAAGCACATATTACCAAAAAAGCAATGTTTGTAACTGATCTTTAGTTCTTTGGAAATACAATGAGATCATCCACCAGAGAGACTTTTAGAGGTCATGGAGAAAGATAATCCATCGTGAAGGAACTGTCAGTGTCTTAAGGAGTTTCTTGAGTGTAGCTGTGAATCTGTTAGGCTGGTAACCTTGCATGGTTTAAAAGGCAACTCCCATAACAATTCAGTCATTGCACCCTTGGCAAACATGGCAGGAATAGCCCTGAGAAAATGAGGTCAGCACACAGTGGCATCATGCATTATTTTTTGTGTCAAAAAAGATCATACAGTAGCCCATTAACATCAACAGCAATTGGATGAGCAATAACGTTAAAATACTGGATTCTCATTACAGTGAGCGGACACAACAGAATGCTCAGAACCACTCAAGGCAGCCCAACACAAAACATTTTATGATCTGTCAGCCCCTCTAAGGACTAATCAGAAACAGGGATAAAAGGCTGGGTGGTGCATCTTATTGTGCACAATAAATCCATTTTCAAAAAGAGTAAGGGGACCAAATTTTAATTTTCCTTTTCAGAAGAAGCTGATAGTGTGTATGATAAAAAGTCTTAACTGTGCTTTCTCAGTGTATTTTTATTTCTGATCAGCCTTGCAGAAATACTCAGGGGTCAAAGGTGTAACTGAAAGCAATAGAATGAAAATCCTATTGTTTCTCCCATTTCCAAAGTGACTGGTGGTGTACTTCTGTCTCATTATTCAGCTATTAGAAAGAGAAAATAGCCTAAAGTTTTCCTTCTCCATTTATACTCATGTAATAGAGGAATAAAATGTTATAATATTCAATAAATTTCAGAAAATACATCACACTCAAAAACCCTCATCAAGAGAAAAAAGTCAAAATAATATTTATGCCATATATATATGTTATTTAATGAGATAGCTCATTTTCATTTACAAGTTTAATAATTATATCCTGTATATGTGATCTGTTAAACAATATTAAAAAAAAAAGAAGGTTTCCTTTGAATCAGCTCTGAATCATGTTGACCCCATGTGTTTCACGGTAGAACAGTGCTCCTCTATAGGGTTTTCAACGGTTGTGATCTTTCAGAAGAAGGATCCCAGGCTTTTCTTCTGAGGCAATTCTGAGTGGTTCAAACCACCAGCCTTTCAGTTAGTAGCTGAGGGCTTAACTGTTTACACCACCTAGGGGCTCTGGAAGTACTATAGGTTGTATGTTTTTTTTTAGCTCTGGTGGCATACTGCCTTAGGACACCAGCCACTCCTCGGAAGGAAGGTTGGGCAATATACTTCCGTAGTGATATCACCTCAGAAACCCAAGGAGGGGTCACTATGAGTCGGATCTGTCTCCATGGCTGTGAGTTTGGTTTGGTTTGGTTTAAATGTGATAGATTAAAAACCAAAAAAAAAGCCACTGCCACTGAGTCGATTCCAACTCGTAGCAACTCTATAGGACAGAATAGGACTACCCCATAGGGTTTCCAAGGCTGTAATCTTTACGGAAGCAGAGTACCTCATATCCGCTCCCCAACTCTTCCACTTCTAGTGAGTTCTAACCACCACCAACTTTTGGTTAGCAGCCAAATATTTTAACCATTGTACCACCAAAGCTCCTGATAGATTAAGAATGACATTCAAATTCTTTTCAACTCCTCCCGTCAAGAGGAGAGCTCTATTTTCCTACTCCTTTATCTGCACTGGCCCACTCTCTTGCTTTTCCCAGTAAAATAGGGCAAAAGCAATGCTGAGAGACTTCTGAACCAGGGCCTTAAGAAGTACTGCAGCTTCTTCTCTCACCTTAGAATGCTGCCACCAGGAAGTATACTGAGCTAGCCTTTGAGAGGCCAGTAGAGGAGAACCAAGATGTCTTGGGACAGCCTGATATCTGTCAATATGTGTGCAAAACCCATTTAGGCCATCTAGTCCCAGTCAAGTCACTAGATGACTGCAGCCTCCTATGTGGCATCAAATGAGACCAGCAAACTGACCAACTGACCCCAGCCATAATTATCTACTCCTAAGACCTAAAACAAAAAGCTGTTGTGTTAAGCCTCTAAGTTTTACAGCAATATGTTATGCAGCAAAGGATGACTGACACTGGAAAAACAGGGTGAAAATCAGGTCTGGCCTGTCCAGCCCCTCCTCACAGTTCAGAGCCCCCATCAGTTCAAACTGTTCTATGATGAGGTCAATTTTAAAAGGGGGGGGAAAAAAAAAACTACCATGGTCTTGTGGCATAAACTCTGTGCTCTTATATTTCCTGGGAAAAGCTACTCTGCTAACACCAGCATCTAATTTAAGCTACAGGCTGAGATAGCCCTCTTGAGATAGCTCAGATTTTCTTGTATGGTCTATCTTCATGTTAAATTGTGGATTCTGGTGGGGTGTTTTTGTAGTGTTACAGGCTTCAAATAAACCCACCTCACTTACCTCAAATATACCTGATGATGTAAGAAGAAATAAGAATATAACCATAATGCAGCAAGAGTTTCTTAATGTAGTGAAAAAATGGACACACAGGGAATTGTGTGGGTTCCCATCATGTCCTGCATTCTCCTTGAACAGTATATAAGAGTGAGCCAAGGTCATATGCATTATCTCAGTAGATGTCTTACTTTGCTTGGGCTGTGAGACCTCTACCTTCAGGCATACCTCTCATGGCCAAGTCATACTCCTGAATCTACTATGTATCCTTTGCTCAGCTTGTTTGTTGGTCTAAGACAAAACAAAAGTGCAAACAACTTTAGCAGAGAACCAACCTGGACTACTTTTTGTGGCCTGGCCTTGTGCAGCCATTAAGTGCTTTAGGAGAAAAGGGAAGAGTCTACTGTCAGTTTTCTTTTACTTTAGATTGATGGTGATGTTATAGATTCAAGCAGCTTCTCCTAACCAAAGTTTTGGACTTGGAAAATAAGACAGAAAGAAGAGCACAGAAGGGAAGCTTGAAAGAAGGTCTCCAGATCCAGGAAGTGATGATGTTGAAAAATTTTCATGGCCATGGCTTTGTCACTTTTTTACTCCTTTTCATTTCCACATTTATTGAACAACTGCATGAGACAGCCACTCTCCTGGATTCTAGGGAGACTGAGATGAGTTAAACATGATACCTTCAGTCAGAAAACCATAATCGAATGGTGAAGAAAGACTGCAAATGAATAATTGTAATTCAGTGCTACATATACTATGATGGAAGTATGCTGCAATGCACAGAAGTTTTG
Organism: Orycteropus afer afer; assembly: GCF_000298275.1. Lineage (NCBI taxonomy): Eukaryota > Metazoa > Chordata > Mammalia > Tubulidentata > Orycteropodidae > Orycteropus > Orycteropus afer. The sequence continues at coordinate 5,440,689 of NW_006921704.1, read as the reverse complement.
GTTTCAATTTTAAATAGATAAGAGAATAGGAAACTCATCTAAAGCTATACTGTTTTTCCAACACCACGTATGAACACACATTGGAAATAGTCTGCGTTCCGTACATATATGCTCACAGTTTCTTCAAAAGACTGAAAATTCTGTGTCTCCTTATATTTCTGTGGCACAATCACAGGAAAAAGCTCAATAAATATTTGTGATTCCTACTGCAACAAATACTACTGTTTCCTTCCATATACACACCCTGAGTTGTTATTATTGTTGCGGTTGGCTGCAGTTGATTTTTCCCTGATTCATGGTGACCCTGTGCACAATGGAATGAAATGCTGCCTAGTCCTATCCCCATGACAGTACAACCAGACATATGTATAGCATAGCACCATTGTGACCCATAGTATTTTCATTGGCTGATTTTTTTTTATTATTATTATTTTATTTTGATTTGGGTGAAGATTTACAGAGTAAATTCACTTTTCATACAGCAGTTCACATATACTTTGTCTCATGTCATTGACCAAAATTTACAATGCAACAGCTCCCCTCCCTCTTCCTCCCCATAGTTACCTCTTCCCAGTGTCCGTCCCTCCATACTCTTTTGCCCCCTGAGCTGTCTCCCTGTGCATAAGCAGCCCTTTCTTCTCCCATGATTGTTCTCTCCAGGGCGTGTGTCTACTTGAGGTAAATGTTTAACTCACATGCCTGTACTTTCTTTGGCTGGAAACCACAGGTGTGGGTTCAATTCCAGACCTGCAGGGCAGCTACGGACCATAGTCTCAGTGGTTCCACCAGGTTCTATTGGACCAGCAAACCTGGTCCCCACCTTCTTTTTTTTTTTTTTTTGCATTGGCTGATTTTTGGAGGCCTTTCTTCTTAGTCCGTCTTAGTCTAGACACTCCATTGACTGTTTAGTATTATAGTGACACATAAGCCTCCACTACCAAGTGAGTGGTGGCTGCACATGAGGTGTATTGACTGGGAATTGGACTTGGGTCTCCTACATGGAAGGTGTGAATTTTACCATTGAATCACCAATAACCCCATGAGTTATGGACCTGTGAAAGATCTTGCTGATGTTCATTCTGCAAGGTGCCTATTGTGGTACAGACACAGGAATGTTTGTATCTGATTAACCATATGTGGTAAGACAAATATTTAAGCAAAGGCCTAGAGAAATTAATATACTACATTAATTTATTTTAACAAAATTGTAATGACAACATAAGATGTATTCTAAATTTCCTTAATCTCCTTACCAATCTGGATTTGTTGTAAGCTCTTAGAGCATGGATATAAAATTTTTTCATTAGTCCACTAAGTCCCTCTAACACCATACTTATTGTAACCTTTCAATGACTCTTGGCAAAATTACTGAATAGATCTTCTGTAAATATAATCTAATAAGTAATCCCCTAAGCATCGATTCAGTAAATTTAAATATCTTTTTTTAAACTCTTTCTAGAAATGCTTTTTCTAGAAATGCTTGTGACCATATGAATTAAAATGAAACATTAGGACTGCTATTTGTAAGGTAAAATTTGCAGCTGATCTTTTGGCTTTAATTCCTCTGAACTCAGATCTTTTGAAAGAACTTAAGTATAAGATAAAGCTTTATCTCTGTTGCTCTTAGGAAATTTCCCACTATAAGAGGAAATGAAAAATTGCATCTATTTGGTGTGGGTCAAAGGGTGGTCCTTTTTTGGGGTACAGATATCGAAACAATAGTGTTGTTGCTTTATTGTATGCTATCGCGAAGATTCTGATCCACAGGAGCCCTATAGAACTGTCCTATAGTGTTTCCTAGGCTGTAATTCTTCACAGGAGAAGATCACCAGTTCTTTTCCACTACAGAGTGGCTGGTAGGTTCAAACTGCCAACTTCTCAGTTAGCAGTTGAGTGCTTAACCATGTACCACCAGGGCTCCTTAAAACAGTAACAGCTTACCCACCAGCCATTCCTCGAAAGGAAGATGGGCAATCTACTTCCATAGAGATACCGCCTCAGAAACCCAAGGAGGGGTCTCTATGAGTCAGGGCTGACTCGACGGCACATAACAACAACAACAAATCAAAACTAAACCAATTGCTTTTGAGTCAATTCCAACTCATAGCAACTCTTCAGGATAGTATAGAACTTCCCACACAAGGTTTCCAAGGCTATAATCTTTAGGGAAGGAGACCACCACATTTTTCTCCTGATGAGCAGCTGGTGGGTACCAATTGCTGACCTTTAGGTTAGCAGCTGAGCACTTAACCACTGTGCCACCAGGGCTCCTAATACATTTAAAAATTCATTTTAAAGAACAAAATGTGAAAGAATGAAAGCCATCTTTAAACTCCTATAACTTTATTTGAAGGAAATTCCATAGTCAATTTTGTGCATACAGAGCTGGCTAACTAAATTATTTTTAATAATCATTTTTGATATTCAGAAGGAAATTCACTTGCATTATACCTTTTTTTTTTTTAAGTGAATGCATTCTGTTACTATAAGAAAATCTTTGGAGAATACCATCTTATTTGTAGCAAAACCCTTTCTGAGGAAGGACATATTAGTTACAAATCACCTGAAATCAAAAACTTAAAGGAAAGTCATATTTAATTCTATTAAAATAGCCACACATTTTCATATCTTTTTTAAACAAAATGTCAAATTAGAAACCTTTATCTTAAACTGGTTTTGGTGTATGTAAAAGTACTCTCATCATACCCTGTCTTAATAAATAGGGATTGCAAAAATTTCCATAGATATCTTCTTATTCCCATTTATGCACACCACACACACACAAACACACACACACACACATTGTTAATGAAATATTAATGTATACTGTAGGTTATACCATCGTGAATGAGTATATAACTATTTGGAGTGATCTAATCATTCCATTAGAAAGCTTAAGAAATATTTGATGCTTGACATTGTTATTTGATACTCCTAGTCTCTGGTAGGAGCTCTGGTGGCATAGTGCCTAAGGTACATGATTACTAACCAGAAGGCTGGCAGTTCAAATCCACCAGCCATTCCTCAGAAGTAAGGTTGGGCAATCTACTTCCGTAGTGATACCGCCTTGGAAACTCAAGGAGGGGTCGCTATGAGTCAGATCGAACTCCATGGCAGTCAATTTAGTTTTGGGTGTTTTTTTAGTCACTGGTGGTGGCACAGTGCCTAAGGCTTTTACCTGCTAACCTGGAAAAAGCCCCTGGATGGCACAAATGGTTTAGTGCTTGACTACTAACTGAAAGTTTAGTGATTTGAACTCACCCAGAGGAGCCTTGGAATGTGCACCACATTTTCATTAGGAAGAAAACCCTGGCAATTGATTTCTAAAAAGCTCAGTTTTAGAAACCATATGGAGCATAGATCTATCTGTACAGATGGGGTCACTATAAAGTAGAATCCATATCATAATGACTGGGACTACAAGCATGTAGGCATCGCATGAAGAGTGTGGCTTTTGGTTTGGCCAAGTTTATCCTCTTGGACTGTCTTGACACTAGGTATTCAGAAGATTCTCAAAAGCAAAAGCATGGAAAAGCTGGAACCAACTGAAGAATAATGAAAATGTGGTGCCCATTGTAGTCATCTGCCACATTCCACTTCTCCCTAGCTTTATGGCATCCAGGTAGATTGGGTGAAATTACTATTGATGTGTTTAATGCTGTTTGGATTGTTTCTATCCTCAAAGCCCAACTACCTGGTGATTGCTTACAAACAGATGAACTCAGTTGTGACAAAAGAGAAATGAAGAGAGATATTACAGAGGCTTTCGGAGAAGATTCCCATAAAAGAGACTCTCATTCCCCATAGAGTGGAACAGAAAAATACAATCCTGGTTTGCTTGGCAGCATTTCATGATCATAAGATGAAGTGTATCCCAGGGATACCTAGACAGGCAAGTGAAATGCATCCACGTTTTTGGTAACATAACAGATGCAAAACCCACTGAACATGAAACTGTCTTTACTTCTGCACTTCCTTGTTAATTCTTTTCCTATTACTCCTTTGTTTTAAGTGTTCCTATATCTTCCTGCTAGTCTTCCTTTCAGCTTGTAATTTAAGACTTTTTAGTTGATATGATCTTAACAAATTATTGATAACATCGTGAAGAATGGAATTCCAGAGCACTTAATTTTGCCCATGAAGAAGTTGTACATAGATCAGGAGGCTGACTTTCAAACAGAACAAGGGGATATCGCATGGTTTTAAATCAAGAAGGGTGTGCATCAGGGTTATATCCTTTCACCATACTTATTCAATTAGTATGCTGAACAAATATTCCTAGAAGCTGGACTTTATGAAGAAGAACACAGCATCAGGATGGGAGGAAGACTCATTAACAATCTGTTACATGAAAATGACACAACTTGCTTGCTGAAAGTGAAGATGACTTGAAACATTTACTGATGAAGATCAAAGACTACAGTCTTCAGTATGGATTTTAACTCAACATAAATAAAACTAAAATGCTCACAACTGGACTTTTAAGTAGCATCATGATAAATGGAGAAAAGACTGAAGTTGTCAAAGATTTCACTTTACTTGGATTCACAATCAACACACATAGAAGCAGCAATCAAGAAATCAGATGTTAACAAAGATTAACCCTTTTGCACATATGGTACTATGTTGTCAATGAAGGCAAACATGGGTATACAGGTGGATAGATGGGTGGACAGGCTGAATTATTAGATATGTCTATGAAGTGGGGAGTGTATCCAAGACCATGTATAGGGTTGACAGACAATGGTCCTATAAGTTTATGTGTATAGGCTGAATTCCCAGGTATATAGTAGAGCTGACAAGAGGCAAGACTGTAGTCACTGCTTGGTCACAGCCAGCTACCCAGAGGGACCAAGTAGTTGAATCTGTGGGCTCAGGACCATAGTCGCAGAGGACATCAAGGTCAGTTGGCATAACATACTACACAAAACATTGTTCCACATCCTAGTTTGGCGAGTAGCAACTGGAATCTTAAAAGCTTGCAAGTTGCCATCTAAATGCAACTATGGGTCTCTCCTCATCCAGAGCAAAGAAGAATGAAGAAAACCAAAAATTCATGGAAACAATTAGTCCTAGCGACTGATACATGATCCAATGTGAAGCTTATATGACTGAGACCAGAAGAACTAGATGGTGCCTGGCTACTACTGTCAACCAATTGGAAGGGAATCAATGTAGGAGATTCTTGATAGAGAGGGAGAACAATGTGGACAAAACTCAAAATCATTTGGACAAAAAAAAAGGAGGGGGGGGGGACCAGGTTAGCTGGTCCGATAGAGCCTGGTGGAACCACTGATACTATGGCCCCTAGATGCCTTTCAGGTCTGGAATTGAACCCACACCTGTGGCTTCCAGCCAAACAATAGACAGGCATATGAGTTGAACATTTACCTGAGGTAGATACACTCCTTGGAGAGAACAATCATGGGAGAAAGAAGGGCTGCTTATGCACAGGGAGACAGCTCAGGGAGCAGGAGTGCATGGAAGGATAGACACAGGGAAGAGGTAACTATCAGGAGGAAGTAGGAGGGGAGCTGTGGACAATGTCATGAGACAACGTGTATGTGAACTGCTGTATGGAAAGTGAATTTGCTCTGTAAATTTTCACCCAAATCACAATTAAAAAAAAAAAAAAATCGGATGTTGAATTGCACTGGGCAAATCTGCTGCCAAAGACCTCTTTAAAGTGTTGAAAAGCAAAGGTGTCACTTTGAAGCCTATAGTGTGCCTAACTCAAGTCCTGGTATAGTCAATCACCTCATATGAATGTGAGAGCTGGACAATGAATAAGAAAGGCCCAAGAAGAGTTGATGCTTTTGAATGGTGGGTGTTGGTGAAGAATGAAAATACCATGGACTGACAGAAGAATGAACAAATCTGTCCTGGAAGAAGTGCCGTCAGAATGCTCCTTGGAAGCAATAATGGCCACACTTCTTCTCACCTACTTTGCTCATGTTGTCAGAGGGGAACATTCCCTGAAGAAGGATATCATGTTTGGTAAAGTGGAGGGTCAATGAAAATGAGGAAGACCCTCAACAATGTGGATTGACACAGTGGCTGCAATCATGGGCTCAAGTATAGCAAGGATTGTGAGGAAGGCAGATGACCAGGCAGTATTTTGTTCTGTTGTACGTGTCACTATGAGTCAGAATTGACTCAATGGCACCTAACAACAACAACAGCTGATACAACTAACAAATGAATAATTTTAAGCAATCAGTAATCAGCAAAGACATGCATATGCAGTATCTCATATTATGATCAGCTGACTTGGTGATGACCACGTGTTATTTTCCTAATTCTACAGGTGAGGAAAGTGAGACATAGAAAACTTAAGTGTGTTACTTATGGTCTAAAGGTAGGTTGAGCCACACTGCAAGATACTTTGAAAAAAAAAAAAAAATCTTAGAAGGCATCTCTGTATTAATCCTCTTCTTATTCACTCATCATTGCAGCCTATATCTAAACTAAGCCTTCAGGAATAGCACCAGACCAGTGATCCATATGAAAAAGTCAGTTCATGGTCAGTATATCCCTGACTAGTATCCCCTGGTGGCACAGTGATTAAGTGCTCAGCTGCTAACCAAAAGGTTGGTGGCTCAAACCCACCAGTCACTCATTGAGAAAAAGATATGGCAGTCTGCTTCCATAAGGATTAGAGCAGTTCTACACTGAGTCAGAAGCCACTCAGTGCCAAAGGGGTTGGTTAGTGGGTTTGGTGTACCATGGAGAAAAGCCACAGGTACCATAAATTAGCTGTGCTTGAGGAATGAGTTTTCATAGACAAAACATAATCTGAGAAACAAAACTCATTGAGGAATATTTTATCTCATGAGAAAGGCTTAAAAGAAGGCAGTTTATGGGAGCAGTAATCAAGAGTCCATCAAATGAAAGAACTGTGCATTATGTGCTTCAGGAGATTGCCAATCTCATTTATAATGTAATTGTGCTTATTACTGTTTGCATTTTCCCCAGGTTTGTACCTCTCTCTTAGCGGGATGTTCTTCTCAGCTCTGCTGAGAGACCCTTCCATGCCAGCTCCTGCTGCTGCTGGAAGTCCAGGATTAAATGAGTAATGAGACGCCCAGTGATATGATACTGTATAATATTAGGGAACCTTTGGTCATTCATGCTTCACACCTCATTAATTAGGTGCTAATTGCAAAAGCTACTTAAAAGTAGCATTCTGCTCAATCTCTGCCCTAACAACCTGATCTGCCTCTGAAACTCATATCAACATCAGTGCCTCAGAGAAACAGGCATAATTTTTTTAATGATAAGGTTACAGATTTTAGCCTCAAATGAAAGATGTGCAGAAATTTAAGTTTTCATAGCAAGGCAAATGTCCTCATTATTCAACATTTTTTTATAGAGGAGAAATACAACATGGCCAACTTATCATATGAGGACTTGCATTTTAATTGTCACTTATTAATCAGTTACCCAGAATGAATCTTGTAATTAAAAAAAAAAAAAAAAAGATGCTGCTCAAAAGCAAACTGCATCCCTCCTAAGACTTCTTTTAAAACAACGTTTATCCTATTACAATAATAAATTATTCTATACTGAGGATGAGTTTGGCGAGGACATTCAAGGTTGATAAGTCAGCTGTTTCTATCTGATTTGGTTAGAAACAAATTATTTCATTTCCTTAAAGCTGAGGTACTAACTCTCTTATTTACATGACTCACACATGGCTGAACATATTTACAGAAGATTTTTTTTTTAAAGAATTCACCTTTGAATAAATTGTTTATAGAAAAAAAAACTAGAGGATAAGAAACATGAAAGAAACTAAAATGTGGAGTGTAAACTTTGAAAGTTTCATTTACTGATCTAAAGCATTTTATTTTCTACAGCAAACCATCTAATCTCAGCAAACTAATTATAAATAAAATTTTGTGATATGATTTGTTTGAAGTATGAGGATTATAGGTAATCTCCTATTAAGTTTGAGACCGTATTTTTCAATTCCATGAAAAAAAGTTCAGAGATCATACTTAAAATTTTTGCATTTGAAACAAAAGTAAGATCTCCCATACTAATGATAAAAATCAGTTGAAAACACAGCTATTGACAGTCTCATTTATAATGTAATTATGCTTATTACTGTTTGCATTTTCCCCATCTCTTTGAAGTTATACTATCATGTGTTCTCCCTTAAAGACAATATAAATTGAGTTGGATTATAGTTGCAACTGGGAGCACTGGTAGCATAGTGCCTAAGGCACTTGACTGCTAACCAGAACACTGGCGGTTTAAACCCACCAGCCACTCCTTGGAAGGAAGGTTGGGCAATCTACTTCCATAGTGATACTGCCTCGGCAACCCAAGGAGGGGTCGCTGTGAGTCGGCCCTACTCAACAGCACATAACAACAACAACAACAATCTAATCACTATGAGCTCTGGTAGTGTAGTGCTTAAGGCATTGGACTGCTAACCAGAAGGCTGGTGGTTCAAACCCACCAGCCACTCTGTGGAAGGAAGATGGGGCAATCTACTTCTGTAAAGAATTATATCCTCAGAAACCCAAGGGGTTCGCTATGAGTCAGAGTTGATTCGATGGCAGTTAGTTTTTTGTCTTTTTTATTTTTAATCTGATTACAGAGCTGCTTGTTAGAACTGGTTTCTTGGCTCAAGGCTGAGCCAGATCGAAGGTCTTCAGTGACTGCCATTTACCAATACTAAGAAAAAGAATAGGGATTCATAATCCTTACATAGATAGGTTTTTTATTTGGGATTATTTAGTTTCTTAAGAGAGTCTGTAAAAGTCCATAGAGATGTTTATAACTAGAATGGATACTCATTAGTCAGACATCAGGGAGAAGAAGTCAGTCATCTCTGGAGATGTTTTGCAGCCTAATGTAGCGTTTTCAAGTTTTCCATGGATGGCATATTCCATCACTTCACATTGGAATGAGCAAACCTTCATGAGGTAATGTCTCTAAAAGCCTGGAGTACAAACTAGGTACTGCTAGTTTTCTTCCCTTCTGTTGACTCTACTAATGAACCATGTTAATTTAAACACAAAACAAAACAAAACATTGTGTCCCACTACTTATTTTTTTGCCTCTCAAAATAGGGAACCATATTGGAAATGTTGTGGAGAACCAGAAAAGGATAATGGCCTTCTTGCAAGGAGATACAAATTCCAGGAGCTTAGCTGGAACATCCCTTAGCTAAATGATTCTTCCACAGAAGCCTCACAAATTTTTAGCTCAGATAAATGATAAATTTCTATAGTCATGCATCGTGGTATCTGTCTCTCATGGTCAAACTTTTAAGTGTTCAATCAACACATTTCAAGGTTCTAGTGTATTATGTCCAGTTAGATATTTGATGTGCAACTGGAGCAAATGAATTTCAAGTAACAAGTTAGAACTTCCTAGTATGAATAATAAGATGCCTCTTGTGAGAGTTAACTCTGCTAAAGAGAATGGCATAATCTACCACTACTTATGATTTTGTATTAAAATAAAAATTTTTCAGTTTGGTTTTGTGGTAAACCAGCTTAACATAGCCATGAGTAAATAAAATGTTTTTAAGGATACATTTATTAAAAAGTTTTATGAAAATGTTAATATCTCTAAAGACTTGAGTACCTTTCTCACACAGAAATATATATATATATATATCAGTTATTTTAAGTCAACGTTTCTTAAGCAGGGACATGAAAGATCATCTTCAGTGAAAACAGTGGCTCTCCCACTGAAAATTATGTTTGTGTATTTCTCTGAGAAGGGAGTTCTATAGCCTCCACTGACAGATGAGTGGTGGATGGATATGAGGTGTTTTGGCCAGGAAACAAACTCAAGTCTCCCACATGAAAAGCAAGAATTCTACCACTGAACCACTACTGCCCAGTATCCTCTACGTTAGTGGTTCTCAAAGTATGGTACCTCAGTCAGCAGCATCAGCATCACCTAGGAACTGAATTAGAAATGCTGGAAAGGGGGCCCAGCACTTTGTACCCTTAACAACCTCTTCAGATAGTTGTTGATACATGCAAATATTAGAGGACCTACTGAGCTATAATAGACTGCCTCCACATTTTATTCATTTGTTTTCCTTTTTTAAAAATTATTTATTGTGATTTGGGTGAAGATTTACAGAGCAAATTCACTTTCCATACAGGAGTTCACATATACTGTGTCTCATGTCATTGACCACAGTTTACCACAATGCAACAGCTCCCCTCCCACTTTCTCCACATAGTTACCTCTTCCCAGTGTCCATCCCTCCATACTCTCCTGCCCTCTGAGCTGTCTCCCTGTGCATAA
>NW_006921704.1:5411310-5423438 GCF_000298275.1 Orycteropus afer afer | reverse complement strand
TCTTCATGTTCAATTGATCCTTTAATCATTATATAATGTCCTTCTTTGTCTCATATGGTGGTTTTTGTCTTAAAATCAATTTGATCAGAAATTAATATTGCCACTCCTGCTCTCTTACAGTTGTCATTTGCTTGATATGTCTTTTTCCAACCTTTGATTTTTAGTCTGTTTTTGTCATTATCTCTAAGGTGTGTCTCTTGTTGCCTCCACATTTTAAAAGGTAACTAACATTATACAATTTTTAAAAATCTGTATTTTAAAAAAATTATTTTAGACTTTTACAAAAGAATTGTTCAGTTACCGTTATATTGCTTAATTTCTCAGAATTTTACTTAGGGGGATTTCTTGGGTGTTTTATGCATTTGTGCATAATGATTGATGCTTAAGACCAAGGCAGTGAAGCTCTAAGTGAACGTAAAGGCTGGAGTGTGGTGACTGAGTGCTGTTGGATCTTCCATACTATCTTCAGCTTAGTCATGAATGATGTGCACCATTAGCTATGATGAACAGATGACTACAAAAAAAAAAAAAAGAAAGAAAGGCATTATACAAATCAGTGTTGCTGATTATGAATAAGAAGATGAAAATTATTTAAAAAGGAGACCAGTGTATAGATAAATTTTTTAAATAAATGAAGTCTTTATTGGAGTCTACAACAATCTCATAATCTTAGCCCTGGTGACCTAATGTACTTTTTCTTCCCTGTTGATCTTATTTTGTTTATTCCTTTACTCTGCATATGGCTGTTGATGGAGAAACTCATACATTTAGAATATCATTTACATATTCCTGAAGTTCAAGCCATTTTTTGTTACATGTATTAGATTTTTTAAGAACTGAGGTGCGATTATGTGTAATTTAATACTGATGTGGCCATCTTTGGTGTCCCTGGGTAGCTGAAACTCATTTTTTTTTTAATTAGTATTTGAAAAGGAAGGGCTCCTCTAGCCATCATAATCGTATTTTCACTGTGTTTTTATTCCTTTCCAGATCTGACTGTCTTAAAATTTAATTACTGTTAGCAAGACCTTTATGGGAAGAATAGAAATATTCTCATAATAGTGTTAGCATATTAAATGTAATTTTCAGGTGGCCCTGGTAGGATTCCAGCTCTCCTCAATAGAGCCAATTTAGCTGCATTTTTTTTTCCTGCCCTGACAGTTCATATGTATTCAACTCAGAACCATATTCTTTCCCTGACTTCTCTGATGTTATTAGAACTTTTGTCCCAGTATATTAAGAATGTTCATTTGTTTGTGATAAGATCCTCATTACTGATAGGCATTTTAACACTGTTCTTATGAATATTGTTAAATATATTTTCCTAGCCCTTCTGTGCTTTAAGGCAGAGTTGTGTTGGTTTGTTTTTATTTTTCTGTTCTTTATGTTTTAGCGATATTAGTTGTTTAGCATTCAAAAAGGAGGCATCTTCAAAGAGAAAAACAAATTGATATATAAGAACACACAGGAACAAAGTATACATTTTGTATAAAGACCAATAATGAATGGCACAAGAGTTAATAGAAACCAAAAAAATCCACAAAAATCCACTGCCATCCAGTTGATTCCGACTCACAGTGACCTCCCATTGGGTTTCTGAGGCGGTAAATCGTTACACAAAAATTGCCCCATCTTCCTTCTGCAGAGCAGCTAGTGGGTTTGAACCACCAACTTTCTGGTTAGCAGTCAAATGGCTCAGGCACTGTGCTTAAATATTAAATGTGACTAATCTTTAATAGATAGGTGTAAAAAGATGTTGTGCTTGAAAATCTGAAGAAATGTGAGGAAGAGGTTCTTAAACTTGCATCACTTGTCTGGGCCAATTTAGGATTCTGTGACAAAGAGGACACGTGCCACCTCTCTCTTGGTGAGAGCAGCTGATCCTCATTGGGCTCAAGAACTCTCAGGCAATTCGTGGCACTTCTGACAGGAGAAGGATGGGCACCTGCAGCCTTTTACTTGCCCCAAGAGGCCATTTGTCAGCCGCAGGCTCCTAATTACTTGGAATTAACATATCCACATTTCTATGTTTGGTCTTAATTGAGACTTTTATTCCCTAAATCAGAAGCAGCAAAAGAATCCAAACAAGCTGTCTTTCACATTTTAATTATCTCTAATAGTATTTCCTCTTTTTCTTGTAGCAAATGCAGAGCATTCTGTTAAATTATAATAAATGACGGCTCCTAGCCTGCAGTTAATGTGATATTAATTTTCACTTTAGCAAATGACATAATAGTGGATCTTCACAGAGAAAGTTGTATGGTTATTTTGCACAAGAGTTCAGATTGTTTTGGTTATTCACTTTTCAACCACCCCTTAAAACTGAAGGTCAGAGAAAGACATGAAGACCATTCCACATTTTCATCGCATTATTTTTAGCATGTGAGAGTAAATAATCCTAAAGAATCCAAGTTCATTGCTACAGTTGGCTTCCTCTCAGAGAAGGAAACAGAGAGACAACTGAATGGGTTTCATTGTATGATTGTTGTTGTTCTGTGCTGTCGAGTCTGACCTGACTCAGAGTGACCCCTCCTTGGGTTTCCGAGGCAGTATCACTATGGAAGTAGATTGCTCAACCTTCCTTCCGAGGAGTGGCTGGTAGGTTTGAACCACCAGCCTTCTGGTTAGCAGTCAAGATTAGTTAATACATTTTTAATTTTCCTTGAATTTATGTATTGTTATTTAAATGTACAGAAGTTTGTAGAGTCATTTCCAAACCAAGATGGTTTTCTTTGATTTGCCAAGAAGTTTTGTATACACCCTTATTTGTGCTTATTTCTTTTACCTGCTGATTTTGCTGATTTTCCTTTTGATTCATTACAGAACTAGTTAGAGAGAACTGGAATGTGATGTTCACACATTTAATGTTACTTTAAGGATCTAGAACACAACACAAACCAGTTGTGGTCAAGCTGATTGAGACTCATGGTGACCCCATGTATGTCAATGAACAACGATTGAGTTTTCAGTGTCTGATTTTTCAGAAGTAGATCACTACACCTTTCTTCCAAGGAGCCTCTGGATGGATTGAACCATGAAACTTTTAGTTAGCAGCTGAATACAGTAACCATTTGTACAACCCAGGAGAGAAAGGAAGACAGGGCAATCTACTTCTGTAAAGTTTTACCACTTCAGAAACCCAAAGGAGTCACTATGAGTCAAAATCCACTCGAGGGCAGTGAGCTTGTTTTTTTTTTTGGTACCACCCAGGGACTCCTTAGAACTCAACATCTAGGTGTTAATAATTTTTGGTATAGAATGAAAGAAGGATTCATGGTTAGAAATATGTACAATCTTTTCTGACTTCTCCTCCCTGATGCTGATTCCTCTTGATTCCCTCAGACTTGATCCTACCCTTATCCCTCTCCAGGACCCCTGGACACTGTGACTTCTGTGACCTGCAGACAGTCCCCCAGGATTGCAATGATAGATGAAAGGAAAGTCCATAGTTGTTGAAGCATTGTTGTTGTTAGGTGCCATCGAATCATGTCCGACCCTATGCACAGCAGAACAAAACTCTGCCCAGTCCCACACCAGCTCCATCCTTGCCATACTTGAGGCTGTCACCGCAGCCACTGTGTAAATCCATCTCATTGAGGGCCTTCTCCTCTTTCATCCACCCTCTACCTTACCAAGCATGACATCCTTCTCCAGGGAATAGTCCCTTCTGACAACATGACTAAAGTAGGTGAGATGAAGTCTGGCCATTCTTGCTTCCAAGGAGCATTCCAGCTGCACTTCCTCCAGGACAGATCTGTTAGTTCCTTTAGCAGTCCATGGTACTTTTAGCATTCTTCACTGGCACCACATCTCAAAAGCATCAATTCTTCACCGGTCTTCCTTATTCATTGTTCAGCTCTCACATGCATACGAGGTGATTGGAAATATCATGGCTTGTGTTAGGCACACATTAGTCCTTAAGGAGACATCCTTGCTCCTCAGCACTTGAAAGAGGTCCCTGCAGCCAACTTGCCCAGTGCTATAGTCATCTAATGTCCTGACTGCTGCTTCCATTGGCATAGATTGTAGAACCAAGTAATATGAGGTCTTTGACAACTTCAATCTTTTCTCCATTTATTGTGATGCTACTTATAGGTCCAGTTGTGAGGATTTTTGTTTTCTTTACATTGAGATGTAACCCATACTTCAGACTGTCTTTTTCAATCTTCATATGTATCTCAAGTCATCCTCACTTTCAGCAAGCAAAGTTGTGTTGTCAGCATATCGCAGGTTGTTAATGATTCTTCCTCCAATCTTGATGCCACATTCTTCTTCATATAGTCCAGCTTCTCGGATTATTTGCTCAGCATACAGATTGAACAAGTATGGGGAAAGGATATAATAACCCTGATACACTCCCTTCTTGATTTTAAACCATCCGATGTCTCTTTGTTCTGTTAGAACAACAGCCTCCTGGTCTATGTACAGGTTCCTCGTGAGCACAATCAAGTGTTCTGGAATTCCCATTCTCCTCAATGTCATCCACAATTTCTTATGAGCAACACAATCAAATGCCTTTGCATAGTCAATAAAACCAAGTAAACATCTTTCTGGTGTTCTTTGCTTTGAGCCAGGATCCATCTGACAGCAACTATGATATCCCTTGTTCTATGTCCTCTTCTGAAAGCAGCTTGCACCTCTGGCAGTTCTCTGTCAGTATACTGATGCAACCATTTTTTGAATTATCTTCAATAAGATCTTACTTGTGTGCAATATTAATGATATTCAATAACTTCCACATTCTGTGGGATCACCTTTCTTTGGAATGGATACAAATATGGATCTCTTCTAGTCAGTTGGCCAGATACCTGTTTTCTAAATATCTTGGCATAACCAAGTGAGTGCCCCCAGTGGGGCATCTGTTTGTTGAAACATCTCAATGAGTATTCCATCAATTCCTGGAGCCTTGTTCTTTGTCAATTCCTTCATTGCAGCTTTGACTTCCTCCTTCAATACCATTGGTTCTAGATCATATGCCACCTCCTGAAATGGATGAAGATCTACCTGTTCTTTTTGCTACAGTGACTCTATGTATTCCTTCCATCTTCTTTTGATGCTTCCTGCATCATTCAATATTTTGCCAATAGAGTCTTTCAATATTGCAACACGAGGCTTAATATTTTCCTCAATTCTTTCAGCTTGAGAAATGCCAAGTGTGTTCTTCCCTTTTGGTTTCCTGACTCCAAGTCTTTGCACATTTCATTATAGTAATTGGCTTTGTCTGCTCGAGCTGCTCCTTGAAATCTTCTGTTCAGCTCTTTTATCTTGTCATTTCTTCCATTTGCTTTAGCTACTCTCCACTGCCTAAGGCAATTGACTGCTAACCAGAGGGTTGACAGTTCAAACCCACCAGCCACTCCTCGGAAGGAAGGTTGGGCAATCTACTTCCGTAGTGATATCACCTCGGAAACCCAAGGAGGGGTCGCTATGAGTCAGGTCTGACTCAACGGCACATAACAACAGCAACAACAACTATGCACTCAAGGGCAAGTTTCAGAGTCTCTTCTATCATTCATTTTTGTCTTCTTTTCTCATCTTTTTAATGACCTCTTGCTTTCTTCATTGATGAAGTTTCTGATGTCATCCAATAATTCTTCTGGGTTTTGGTCATTGGTGTTCAATGTTATCAAATCTATTCATAGATGGTCTCTAAATTCAGGAGGGATATATTCAAGATCATATTTTGGTTTTCGTGGACTTGTTTTAACTCTCTTCAACTTCAAGTTGACCTTGCATATGATCAGTTGATAGTCTGTTCCACAATCAGCTCCTGGTCTGGTTTTGGCTGAAGATATTGAGCTTTTCCATTGCCTCTTATCACAGATGTAGTCAATCTGATTCCTGTGTATTCCATCTGGCAAAGTCCATGTGTACAGCTGCTATTTGTGTTGTTGAAAAAAGGTATTCACAATGAATAAGTTGTTGGTCTTGCAAACTTCTATCATGCAATTTCCAGCATTATTTCTGTCACCAAGGCCAAATTTTCCAACCACCAGTGATTCTTCTTTGTTTCCAACTTTTGCATTCCAGTCACGAGTGATAATTAACACATCCTGATTGCATGTTCAGTCAATTTCAGACTGCAGAAGCTGATAAAAATCTTCAATATCCTCATCTTTGGCTTTGGTATTTGGTGCATAAATTTGGATAATAGTCACATTAACTGGTCTTCCTTTTAAGTGCATGGATATTATCCTATCACTGACAGCATTGTACTTCAGGACAAATATTGAAACATCCTTTGTGATGATGAACGCCATGCCATTCCTCTTCATATTGTCATTCCTGACATAGCAGACCACATGGTGGTCTGATTCAAAATGGCCCAAAACAGTCCATTTCAGCTCACTAATGCCTAGGATATCAATCTTTATGCACTCCATTTCATTTTTAACAACTTCCAATTTTCTTGTATTCATGCTTCATACATTTCATGTTCCAATTATTAATGGATGTTTGCAGCTTTTTCTTCTCAATTTGAGTCCTGCCATGTTAGCAAATGGAGGTCTCAAAATGTTTTCCTTATCCATATCATTTAGGCTGGTTCTACTCTCATGATGCTGCTCTTTCCTGGTCCTGTTTTGAGAGCCTTCCAACCTAAGTGGCTTATCCTCCTGCACTGTATCGGACAATGTTTCCAGGCTATTCATAAAGTTGCCCAGTAATGTATCAGACAGTGTTTCCTTGCTATTCATAAGGTTTTCCCTGGCCAATACTTTGAGAAGTGGATGGCCTCCTCTTTCTTCCTAGTCTGTCTCAGTCTGTCACCTGTTGAAACCTGTGCACCATGTGCAACCCTACTGGGTGTGAGACACCATGTGCAACCCCTACTGGGTGTGAGATACTATGGCTGCATTACTATGGCACAGCCTCAAGCCTCACAGCAACACACCACCACAGTAGGACAAACTAACAGACAAGTTTATCTCCCTTAGCTGTTCAAAACCTCTCCATCCTCCACACCCTCCCCTTACATAGATCCCTGCCTTTTTTCTGTAGCTTGGGAGGGGTGTGGCCTGGGTCCCTGGCCTTATCGGGATCTGTGCCTCTGCTTCCTCACTTTGTTCTGGTCCACTCCCCCCAGCTTTTTCTCTGCTTTCCTCAGCTTTCTCGCCTCTTGGGAGGGCCATGGAGTGGGCCCCCGGTCTTACCTGAATCCTTGTCTCTGCCTCCTCTGTTGAAGCATTACAAAACACAAAAACCAAATTTTTTGCTTTCATCCTAGGTAATAAGTAAAATAGAAAGGGAATGAATAAAGGGCTTTGGCAAACGGCTAACGTATTTTATGTTGAAAGTAAACAGCCAAGGTGTTACATATTCAGGAGAAACACCAGAGCTTATCTATTTTAAAGAAGACATTGTTGTTGTTAGGTGCCATCCAGTTGGTTCTGACTCACAGTGAACCTATGTACAACAGAAGGAAACACTGTCTGGTCCTGTGCCATCCTCACAGTCATTGCTAGGCTTGAGCCCATTGTTGCAGCCATTGGGTCAATCCATCTCATTGAGGGTCTTCCCTTTTTTTTGCTGACCCTCTACTTTACTAAGCATGATCTCCTTTTCCAGGGACAATTTTTTCACATTCTCATCAATATGTTATTATGATACTGTTTGATATTTTCTGCATTCTGTTGAATCACCTTTCTTTGCAGTTGGTACAAATATGGATGTCTTCTAGTCAGTTGGCCATGTAGCTGTCTTCCAAATTTCTTGGCATAAACGAGGCAGTACCTCTAGCATGGCATCTGTTTGTTGAAACATCTCAAGGGGTATTCTATCAATTCCTGGAGCCTTGCCTGTCACCATTTTTTTCAGTGCAGCTTAGATTTCTTCCTTCAATACTATAGGTTCTTGATCATATGCCACCTCCTGAAATGGTTGAATGTCAACCAACTCCTTTTGGTATAGTGATTTGGTATATTCTTTCCATCTTCTTTGACACCCCCTGCATTGCTCAATTACTATGGCTGCATTACCATGGCCAAAGTATGAGAGACAAAATCTGGCCATTCTAGCTTCTAAGGAGCATTTTGGCTGTACTTGTCTGGTGGTGTAGTGGATACAACATTTGGCTGCTTACCAGAAGTTCAATGGTTCGAATCCACTGGCTTCTCCACAGAAAGAAGATGGGGTGATCTATTTCCATAAAGATTTACAGCCTCCAAAACCCATTGGGGGTCACTGTGAGTCAGAACCAGCTCCATAGCAGTGAGTTTGTATCTTTTGTTTGTTTTCCTCCAAGTAGGTTTTTTCATTCTTCTAGCAGTCCATGGGACATTCAATATTTTTTGCCAACACTACAATTCAAATGCATCAATTCTTCTCCTGTCTTCCTTATTCATTGTCCAGCTCTCACATGTGTATGAGGCTATTGAAAATACATGGCTTGGATTGGCACACTTTGATGTTCAAAGTGACATCTTTGCTCTTTAACCTTAAAGAGAGCATTTGCAGCAGGTTTGCCCAATGCAATATATCTTTTGTTTTCTTGACCACCAGTTCCATAGGCATTGATTGTGGATTGAAATAAAATGGAATCCTTGACTTTAATCTTTTCTCCGTTAATCAATATGTTGGTTATTCATTGAGTTGTGATGATTTTTTGTTTTCTTTGAGGTGTAATTCATACTGAGGCTGTAATCTTTAATATTCATCTGTAGGTGCTTCAAGAAATCTTCATTTTCAGCAAGCAAGGTTGTATCATCTGCATATAGTAGGTTGCTAATGACTCTTCCTCCAATCCTGATGCCACATTCTTTATGTAATCCAGCTTCTCAGAATATTTGGTCAGCATACAGATTCAATAAATCTGGTGAAATATAGAATCCTGATAGATATCTTTCCTGATTTTAAACTGCACAGTATCCTCTTATTCTGTTTGAACAACTGCCTCTTGATCTAGGTACAGGTTCCTAATGAAGATTATTAAGCATTCTAGAATTCTCATTCTTTCCAATCTTTCCAATGTTATCAATAATTTATTATGATCCACAGTTGAATGCCTTTGTATAGTCAGTAAAACACAAGTGAACATCTTTCTGGTATTCTTTGCTTTCAGCAAAGATCCAGCTGACATCAGCAATGGTATACCTCTTTCTATGTTCTCTTCTGAAACCAGAAGAGAATGTGTGTGTATATATATATATATATATATATATATTTTAAATTCATCCACAGATAGATATCTGAGTTGTTTCCATTTTTTTGACTAGTGTGAATAGTGCTGCTTTGTATGTGTGTATTTGTATTTATTTGAGTACCTGTTTTTAATTCTTTGAGATATAGACTCAGGAGTGGAAATACTGATCATGTAGTAATTTTATGTTTAGGTTTTTGAGGAACTTTCAAGCTGTTTTCCATAGCAGCTGAACCATTTTACATTTCATTGTATAAAGATTCAGTTTCTCCACATTCTCCTCAATATGCTATTATGATATTTTTTTTTATATTTTCTGCATTCTGTTGGATCACCTTTCTTTGAAGTGGGTACAAATATGGATGTCTTCTAGTCAGTTGGCCAGGTAGCTGTCTTCCAAATTTCTTGGCATAAACGAGGCAGTGCCTCTAGCACTGCATCTGTTTGTTGAAACATCTCGATGGGTATTCCATCAATTCATGGAGGCTTGCCTTTCACCCCTTTTTTCTGTGCAGCTTAGACTTCTTCCTTCAATATTATAGATTCTTGATCATATGCCACCTCCTTAAATGGTTGAATATCGACCAACTCCTTTTGGTACAGTGATTCGGTATATTCTTTCTATCTTCTTTGACACCCCCTGCATTGCTCAATATTTTGCCCATAGAATCCTTCAATATTTCATCTTGAGGCTTGAATTTTTTTCTTCATTTTTTTCAGCTTGAGAAATACTGAATATATTCTTCTTTTTTTGATTTTCTAACTCCTGGTCTTTGCACGTTTCATTATAATTCTGTACTTTATCTTCCCACCCTGCCATTTGCAATCTTTTTCTCAGCTCTTTTACTTCATCATTTCTTCCATTCACTTTAGCTACTCTACATTCAAAAGCAAGTTTCACAATCTCTTCTGACATCCATTTTGTTCTTTTCTTCCTTTCTTGCCTTTTATTGATCTTTCATTCCTTCATGTATGATGTCTTTGATGTCATCCTACAACTCATCTGATCTTCAGTCACTGTTGTTCAGTATGTCAAAACTGTTTTTCAGATGGTCTCTATATTCAGGTGGGATATACTCAAGGACATATTTTGGCTTTCATAGACTTGTTTTAATTTGCTTCAGCTTCAACTTGAACTTGCATATGTGCAATTGATGGTCTGTTCCACAATCAGCCCCTGGCCTTGTTCTGACTGATACTAAGTTTCTCCATCATCTCTTCACACAGATATAGTTGCTTTGATTCCTGTATATTCCATTTGGTGAGGTCCATGTATATTATCCCTCTTTATGTGTTGAAAAAGGTATTTGCAGAATAGGCCATTGGTTTGTAAATTCCATCATGTAATCTCCAGCAACATTTCTGTCACTAAAGCCATATTTTCCAACTCCTGATGTTTTTTCCTTGGTTTCCAACTTCTGCATTCCACTCACCGATAATTATCAATACATCTTGACTGCATATTTGTTCAGTTTCAGACTGCAGAAGTTGGTAAAAATCTTCAATTTCTTCATCTTTGCCTTTATTGTTTGGTGAGTAAATTTGAATAATAGTAGTATTAACTGGACTTCCTCATAAGTATATGTATATTATCCACTGACAGCATTGTACTTTAGGATAGATAGATCTTGAAATGTTCTTTTAGACAATATGTCTAAAAGATGACTGTGATGCCATTCCTCTTCACTTTTTTGTTCCTGACATAGTAGATCATATGATTGTCCAATTCAAAAAGGCCAATACCAGTCCATTTCAGCTCACTAATGCCTAGGATATTGATTTTTTTGTGTTCCATTTCCTTTTAACAACTTCGCATTTTCCTAGATGCACACTCTGTACATTCCAAGTTTTGATTATTACTGGATCTTTGCAGCTGTTTCTTCTCATTTTGTGTGGTGCCGCATCAGCAAATGAAGGTCCCAAAAGCATTACTCTGTCTTCTCCAGTAAGAGTGCCTGAATTTTGAGAAGGCAGCTCTTCTCCTGTCCTGTTTTAAATGCCTTCCAACCTGAGGGGCTCATCTTCTGTTACTACATCAGACAATGTTTCATGGCTATTCACAAGGTTTTCAATGGCCAAATTTTTTTCAGAAGGGGACCAGGCCCTGTCATTTTCCTAGTCTGTGTTAGTCTGCCAGATCTATTGAAACCTGTCCATCATAAGTGACCCTGCTGGTATTTAAAATATCTGTGGTATTGGTTCCATCACCACAACAACAAACTAGCCACCATAGTAAGACAAACTGACAGACAAGTAATGATTAATTAAAGAGAGAATATATTAAATGGATTTGTTTTCCATTTAAACAGTTCTCACTATATTTTAAAATTATTATTATCTTTCTCTTCTTTTTGACTTTTGTTTTTAAAATATAGCTTGAATGAAGATTACAGAGTGATTAGTTTTACATTCAACAGTTTATACACATTTTAATTCATGACTTTGGTTGCAATCCTCTCAGTATAACAGCTGTGACTCATAGCGACCTCATGTACAGCAGAACAAAACACTGCCCAGTACTGTGCCAGCCTTATCAACCCTGCTATACCTCAGCCCATCGTTGTACCCACTGTGTCAATCCATCTCATTGAGGGCCTTCCCCTTTTTCATTGACCCTCTACTTTACCAAGGATGTTATCCTTCTCCAGGGAATGGTACCTTTTTACAGTATGACCAAAGTAGGTGAGATGAAGTTTGGCCATTCTCACTTCCAAGGATCATTCCAGTAGCACTTCTTCCAGGACAGGTTTGTTAGTTCTTTTAGCAGTCCATGGTACTTTCAGCATTCTTCACCAGCACCACAACTCAAAAGCATTGGCACTTCTTTGGTCTTCCTTTTTCATCGTCTAGCTCTCACACACATATGAGGTGATTGAAAATACCATGCCTTGTGAGAAGCATGCCTTAGTCTTCAAGGAAACATCTTTGCTCTTCAACACTTGAAAGAAGTCCTTTGCAGCATATTTGCCCCATGCTATATGACATCTGATAT
>NW_006921704.1:5372824-5410776 GCF_000298275.1 Orycteropus afer afer | reverse complement strand
GGATGGTGTACCAGTCACTAGGACTGATTGTTTCCATGAATTTTGATTTTCTTCTTTCTTTTTTGCTCTTGATGAGGAGGGACCCATCGTTGCGTCTAGATGGCAGCCTGCTAGCTTTTAAGATCCCAGTCGCTACCCACCAAAGTAGGAGGTGGAACAATGTTTTGTATAGTATGTTATGCCAATTGAGCTTGACATCTGATATATTGACGCTGCTTCCATTGGTATTGATTGTAGAACCAAGTAATATGAAGTCTTTGACAACTTCAATCTTTTCTCCATTTATCATGATGCTGGTTATTGGTCCTATTGTGATGATTTTTGTTTTCTAAATATTGACATGTAATCCATACTGCAGACTGTAGTTTTTAATCTTCATCTGTAACTGTTTCAAGTCATCCTCACTTTCAGCAAGCAAAGTTGTGTCATCTGCATAATGTAGGTTGTTAGTGAATCTTCCTCCAATCCTGATGCCATGTTCTTCTTCATATAGTCTACTATCTCAGGTTATTTGTTCAGCATACAGATTGAATAAGTATGGTGAAAGAATACAACCTTGACACACTCCCTTCTTGATTTTAAGCCATGCAGTGTTCCCTTGTTCTGTTCAAATGACAGCTTCCTGGTCTATGCCCAAGTTCCTCATGAGAACAATTAAGTGTTCTGGAATTCCCATTCTTCTCAATGTTATCCACAATTTGTTATGATCTACCACATCAAATGTTTTTTCATAGTCAATAAAACACAAGTAAACATCTTTCTGGTATTCTTTGCTTTGAACCAAGATCTATCTGACATCAGCAATGATATCCCTCATTCCATGTGCTCTTCTGAATCCAGCTTGCATTTCTGGAAGTTCTCTGTCAATATGCTACTGCAACCATTTTTGAATTATCTTCAGTGAGATTTTACTTGCATGAGATATTAATGATATTGTTAGATAATTTCCACATTCTGTGGGATTACTTTTCTTTGGAATTAATACAAATATGGATCTCCTCCAGTCAATTGGCCAGGTAGCTGTCTTCCAAATTCTTGGCATAACTGAGTGAGTGCCTCCAGTGGGGCATCTGTTTGTTGAAACATCTCAATGGTTATCCAGTCAATTCCTGGAGCCTTGTTTGTCACCAATTCCTCCAGTGCAGCTTCAACTTCTTCCTTCAATACCAGTGGTTCTTGATCATATACCACCTCCTGAATTAGATGAAAATCGACCAGTTCTTTTTTGGTACAGTGACTCTGTGTATTCCTTCCATCCTCTTTTGATGTTTCCTACATCATTCAATATATTGCCCATAGAATCTTTCAATATTGCAACTCAAGTCTTAAATTTCCTCTTCAGTTCTTTCAGCTTGAGAAATGCTGAGTGTTTTCTTCCCTTTTGGCTTTTCAACTCCATGTCCTTCCACATTTCATTATAATAATTGGCTTTGTCTTCTCTAGCTGCTCTGAAATCTCTGTTCAGCTCTTTTATCTTGTCATTTCTTCCATTTGCTTTAACTACTCTCTGTTCAGGGGCAAGTTTCAGAGGCTCTTCTGACATCCATTTTGGTCTTTTCTTCCTTTTCTGTCTTTTTAATGATCTTTTGCTTTCTTCATGTATGATGGTTTTGATATCATCCCACAATTCCTCTGATTTTCGGTCATTGGTGTTCAATGCATCAAATCTATTCTTTAAATGGTCTCTAAATTCAGGAGAGATATAATCAAGGTTGTATTTTGGCTCTTGTGGACTTGTTTTAATTTTCTTCAACTTCAACTTGAATTTGCAAATGAGCAGTTGATGGTCTGTTCCACAATCAGTTCCTAGCCTTGTTTTGGCTGAAGATATTGAGCTTCTCCATTGCCTCTTGCCACAGATGTAGTCAATCTGACGCCTGTGTACTCCATATGGCAAAGTCCATGTGGATAGCCAGCATTTGTGTTGGTGAAAAAAGGTATTTGCAATGAATAATTTATTGGTCTTGCAAAAGTCTATCATGTGATCTCCAGAATTATTTCTATCTCCAAGGCCAAATTTTCCAACTACCGGTGATTCTCCTTTGTTTCCAACTTTTGCATTCCAGTCACTGGTAATAAGTAACATGTCTTGATTGCATAGTTGGTCAATTTCAGACTGCAGACGTTAGTAAAAATCTTCGGTTTCCTTATCTTTGGTTTTGGTGATTGGTGCATAAATTTGAATAATAGCAGTATTAACTGGCTTTCCTTGTAGGTATATGGATATTATTCTGTCACTGACAGCAATGTACTTCAACAGATCTTGAAATATTCTTTGTGACAATGAATGCCATGCTATTCTTTTTTAATTTGTCATTTCTAGCATGGTAGATCATATGGTTATCTGATTCAAAATGGCTGAAACTGGTCCATTGCAGCTCATTAATGACCAGGATATCAATCTTTATGTGTTCCATTTCATTCTTGACAACTTCCAATTTTCCTAGATTCATGCTTCGTGCATTCCATGTTCTGATTATCAATGGATGTTTGCAGCTGTTTCTTCTCATATTGAGTCATGCCACTTCAGCAAATGGAGGCCCCAAAAGCTCTACTTTATCCATATCATTAAAGCAGGCTCTATACTGATGAGGCAGCTTTTTCCCAGTCATATTTTGAGTGCCTTCAACCTGAGGAGCTCATCTTCTGGCACTGTATCAGATAATGTTTCAGGACTATTCATAACATTTTCCAATAATATATCAGACAATGTTTCACTTCTATTCATAAGGTTTTCACTGGCCAATTCTTTAAGAAGTGTATGGCCTCTTCCTTCTTTCAAGTCTTTCTCAGTCTGGAAGCTCCACCAAAACTGGTGCACCATGGGCATCCCTGCTGGCAGAGCCTCCAACCTCACAGCAACATGCAAGTCACCACAGTACAACACACTGACAGACAAGTTCCTCTCCTTTAGCTGTTCCAACTGCTCTGCTCACTTCCTGGGCTTCACCCTACCTATTCCTGCCAGCTTGTCTGCTGCTGCTCCCTGCCACCTTGGTGACTGTCCTCCACCCTCCTTACCTGTTACAGCTGCTGGCCCTGTCTGCCACTGTCTCCCTGCTCGGTGTCCCCAAAGTTGGCCAAATATAACAGCACTCTTTCCATTTCCTCCCTGTGTTCCTCATTTCTGTTAGTCCTTCTTTCCTGCCCCTTCCTCTCTTCTGAGCTTTTTTTTTTTTTTTTGGACAAATGCTGCTCTTTTGTTCTCATATGGTTTATTTTACTGAGGAGTAAGTTCCTCCTTTGTGTTATTATTCACTTTATACACCTGTCTATTTGTGAGATGGAACTTGAGGATATTTCTACTTATGTATCTGTATGTGTTATAAATATATCCAAGGATCCAAGGATTCTGTAGAACATACAAGGGCCAAAGTTCTGAACACCTCTTAGCCATAACCAAACACCTTGAAGGAATGGCTTGGAGACTTAGGGTGACAGCTGGAGGGACATCTAGGTCAACTGGCATGATGTAGTCCACAAAGACAATATTCTATATCCTGTATCTGTGAATAGTGCCTAGGGTCTCAAAAGCTTGTGAGCGAACATCTAAGATGCAGTTATTCATCTCTCCTCATCTGGAGCAAACTAAAGAGTCAAGGAAACAATTAGTCCCAAGGACTGATGGACCACATGAATCACAGCTTCCACTACCAGAAGAACTAGATGGTACCCAGCTACCACTACTTACCACTGTGATCATGACCACAGTAAAAAGTCCTGGACAGAGATGGAGAAAAATAAATGTAAAACAAAATACAAAAAAATTGAAAAAACAGATTTGCTAGTTTGTTAGACACTAGTGGAACCCCTGAGACTATGGCCCTTAGACATCTTGTAAGCCTGGAACTAAACCTACACCCAGGATCAATTCAATATTTTAAAACATGATTTCCCAATATATGTAAAATTGAAATAATAATATACATACAAATAATACACACATATATATTTTTTCTATTTCTTCTTTTCTTCTTAGTTAATCGCTGTTCTTCCAAGGCCTGCTTAGGTGTCACTTTTCAAAGTGATCTTTTTTGATTGTTCTATTCTACAAGACTCACCCTCTGTTCACAAATTGTTATTTCTTATAATCTTAAATATTTTGTAACATAGCCTAAGAAGGTACATCTTTTTATCTTCATTATCTATTTAGATCATAACTACAATAATTTTGTATTTTTGATTCTAAACACTATTGACTCTCTAGTCTCTAGTCTTTTTGGGAGACAGGACCCACCCCAGAAGCACGAAAGGGAGGTAATGCCAGGGACAACAAAAGCTACAGGATCTAGGTAAGGGGAGGGAGAAAGGGCCCATCCCAGAGGCAGGAAAAGGAGGGAACACCAGGGATGATCCAGGTAGGAATCAGGTAACAGGATGGGGGAGAGATTTTGAACAGCTCAGGGAGATTAACTTGTCTATCAGTTTGTCATACTGTGGTGGCTTGTATATAGCTGTGAGGCTTGAGGCTGTGCCACCAGTGTTTCAAAACCAGCAGGGTTGTGTATGGTGCACAAGTTTCAACACAGCTTGCAGACTGAGACAGACTAAGAAGAAGGAAGAGGGTATCCACTTCTCAAAGAATTGGCCAGTGAAAACCTTATGAATAGCAGAGAAACAGTGTCTGATACATTATTGGATAACTTTATGAGTATCCTGGAAACATTTTCTGATACAGTGCAGGAAGACGAGCCTCTTAGGTCAGAAGGCACTCAAAATATGACTGGGAAAGAGTTGCCTCATCAAAGAAGAACCAACCTTACAGATATGGATAAAGTAAAGCTTTTGGGACCTCCATTTGCTGACATGGCATGACTCAAATTGAGGAGAAACAGCTGCAAGCATCTGTTAATAATCAGAACATGTAATGTACAAAGTATGAATCTAGGAAAATTGGAAGTTGTCAAAAATGAAATGGAATGCATAAAGATTGATATCCTAGGCATTAGTGAGCTGAAATGAACTTGTTGGCCATTTTGAACCAGACAACCATATGATCTACTGTGCAATTTGAAGAGGAATGGTGTGGCATTCATCATTGCAAAGGATGTTTCAAGATCTCTCCTGAAGAGCAATGCTGTTAGTGATAGAATAATATCCATATGCCTACAAGGAACACTAGTTAATACTACTATTATTCTAACTTATGCACCAACCACAAAAACCAAAGCTGTGGAGACTGAAGATTTTTATCAACTTCTGCAATCTGAAATTGACAAAACATGCAATCAAGATGTGTTACTTATTACTAGTGACTGGAATGCAAAAGTTGGAAACAAAGAAAAATCAAAGGTACTTGGAAAATTTGGCCTTGGTGACAGAAATAATTCTGGAGATCACATGATAGAACTTGGCAAGACCATTGGCTTATTCATTGAAAATACCTTTTTTCAACAACACAAAAAGTGGCTATACACATGGACTTTGCCATATGGAGTACACAGGCATCAGATTGACTATATCTGTGGCAAGAGTCAATGGAGAAGCTCAATTTCTTCAGCCAAAACAAGGTCAGGAGCTGACTATGGAACAGACCATCAACTGCTCATATGCAAGTTCAATTTGAAGTTGAAGACCAATTAAAACAAGCCCATGAGAGCCAAAATATTACCTTGAATATATCCCTCCTGAATTTACAGACCATCTGAAGAATAGATTCAATGCACTGAACACTAATTGCCAAAAACCAGAATTGTGGGATGACATCAAGACCATCATCCATTAAGAAAGCAAGAGGTCATTAAAAATATGAGAAAGGAAGAAAAGACCAAAATGGATGTCAGAAGAGACTCTGAAACTTGCCCTTGAATGAAGAGCAGCTAAAGCAAATGGAAAAAATGACAAAATAAAAGAGCTGAACAGAAAATTTCAAAGAGCAGCTCTAGCAGACAAAGCGAATTATTATAATGAAGTGTTCAAAGACCTGGAATTAGAAAGCCAAAAGGGAAGAACATGCTCAGTATTTTTTCAAGCTGAAAGAACTGCAGAAAAAATGTAATCCTCGAGTTGTAATACTGAAAGATTCTATGGACAAAATATTGAATGATGCAGGAAACATCAAAAGAAGATGGAAGGAATACACAGTCACTATACCAAAAAGAACTGGTTGATCTTCATCCATTTGAGGAGGTGCCTTATGATCAAGAACCAATAGTACTGAATGAGGAAGTCAATGCTGCACTGAAGGAATTGGAGAAGAACAAGGGTCCAGGAATTGACAGAATACCCACTTAGATGTTTCAACAAATGGATGTCCCACTAGAGTCACTCACTTGGTTATGGCAAGAGATTTGGAAGACAGTTACCTGGCCAACTAACTGGAAGAGATCCATATTTGTACCCATTCCAAAGAAAGGTGATCCCACAGAATGTGGAAATTATCAAAAATATCATTAATATTTCTTGCAAGTAAAATTTTACTGAAGATAATTTAAAAAATGGTTGCAGCAGTATATTGACAGAAGCCTGCTAGAAATGCAAGCTGGATTCAAAAGAGAACATGGAATGAAGGATATCATTGCTGATGTCAGATGGATCTTAGCTGAAAGCAGAGAATCCCAGAAAGACATTTACTTATGTTTTATTCACTATGCAAAAGCATTTGATTTTGTGGATCATAACAAATTGTGGATAACATTTAGAAGAATGGGAATTCCAGAACACTTAATTGTACTCATGAGGAACTTGTACGTAGACCAGGAGGCTGTCATTCGAACAGAACAAGAGGACACTGCATGGTTTAGAATCAAGAAGGGAGTGTGTCAGGGTTGTATCCTTTCACCATACTTACTCAATCTTGAGAATGTTGAGAAAATAATCTGAGAAGCTGGACCATATGAAAAAGAATATGGCATCAGGATTGGAGAACTAATCATTAACAACCTGTGATACACTGACAACACAACTTTGCTTGCTGAAAGTGAGGATGACTCGAAGAACTTACTGATGAACATTGAAGAATATAGTCTGCAGTATGGATTACATCTCAATATAAAGAAAACAAAATTCCTCACAACTGCACCAATAAGCAGCATCATGATAAATGGAGAAAAGATTGAAGTGGTCAAAGACTTCATATTGCTTGGTTCTACAATTGACACCAATGGAAGCAGCAGTCAGGACATCAGACAACATATAAAAACTAAAAACTCACTACCGTCAAGTCGACTCTGATTCATAGTGACACCTCCTTGGAAGCCCAAGGAGGTGTCACTATGAAAGTAGATTGCTCAACCTTCCTTCCAAGGAGTGGCTGGTAGGTTTGAACCACCAGTCTTCTGGTTAGCAGTCAAATGCCTTAGACACTACGCCACCAGATGACATATAGCACTGGGCAAATCAGCTGCATAGACTCTTTCAAGTGCTGAATAGCAAAGATATCTCCTTGAGGAGTAAAATGCACCTGACACAAGCCATGGTATTTTCAATCACCTCATATGCATGTGAAAGCTGGACAATGAATAAGGAAGACTGAAGAAGAGTTGATGCTTTTGAGCTGTGGTGCTGGTGAAGAATGCTGAAAATACCATGGACTGCTAAAAGATCTAGTAAATCTGTCCTGGAGGAAGTACATCAGGAATGCTCCTTGGAAGTGAGAATGGCCAGACTTCGTCTCACCTACTTTGGTCATATTATCAGAAGGGAGCATTCACTGGAGAAGGATATCATGCTTGGTAAGGTGGAGGGTCGACCAAAGAGGGGAAGGCCCTCAACAAGATGGATTGGCACAGTGGTTGCGATGATGGGCTCAAGGATAGCAAGGATCATGGAGCTGGTACAGGACTGTGCAGTGTTTCGTTCTGAGGTGCATAGGGTCGCTGTGAGTTGGAGAAGACTCAACAGCACCTTACAATACGACGTTGACTCTCTAACCATATTATAAGTATGTTGAGCACATATACTAGCTCTCTTTTTGTAAAAATCTCAAATGCTTATAGTCAGAATAGTGCCCTAAGAATACTTATTGTTGAAAATGACATGATATAGATGAGAAGGTGAACAGATTTTTTGGGGGAAGCTAAAGGTGAATCCTGCATGCTTCTAAAGACACAATAATATTAACAGAAAGTAGGTAAACCTTACTCATATTGAAATTAAAGACAAATCAGTGAAGGTCCTAGGGCCATACTATTCAGTATAACTGTCTAAGATGATTATGTTCCATATCAGCACTCTCCAGCATGGTTGGCCCTAGCTACTTTAAATTACATTGTCACATGTGGCTAGTGGCTACTATGTTGGACTTCACAGTTCAAAGAGAACATGAAGAAACTTCGATTGATTAGAATAATCTCTTAAGATTTTTAAGCAAATATAGTAAAGTATTAGATGCATTTCCATCTTTCTTTATACTCTTATTCATGGAGCAGTAAGTTAATAATGGTTGAACACTATTACTCAAAGAGTGGTCTATGATTCAGACCAGGCTATGAACTGTTCCTTAGTGGCCCATGAGAAGGTAAGGGCAGAAATCGAGAGTAAGTTTTTAGTACTTCTACAGGCACTTGGCATTGATGATGTGATATCCAGATGTGGAGCCATTACACTTGCCTGAATGAACAGAGCATAGATTATTTCAGGTGCTGTCCAGCCTGCTCAGCGAGTCTTATCTGATATGAGCTGTGTGCTAGCCAGGTACAGAACGACAACATATTGGTCCATGAAGAACTGAAAATTTCTAGTAAGTTTTTCCTCGCAACAGGTAGTTTGAGAACTCTGAGCTTAGAGAGACATCAGAGGCAAATAGCCTAGTCTATCCATGATTAACTGCTAAGTAGTATTGACTAGGCCTTACCAAATGCTGGCACTGTAAAACAGAAACACTCTTAGGAATTATGGATTCTAAATCCATCAATTTTCAAATGAATTTATTAAGCCCTAAAAAGTCCTAGGTTGACATATCTTTACTACTTACATCAGACTTGGAGAAGAACTCCCATTTGGCTCAGGCAATTTCCATTTCCACCATGTCGAATGGATTCAGGCCGAGAAAGATCTATCATTCCCTAGCATAAGAAACACAATTCTGAGACTATTACTTCAACACTTCCATAAAATCCACAATGAAGCCTGCTTGGGCTTGTACCAACTAAGGTTTTCTCCCCTTGTTAAAAAGGTTGTCATCAAAGTGAGTGAGTAAATAAATAAATATACAAACAAACAAATAAATGAATAAATAAATGCAAACAAAGTATCTAAATGGCTGAGTGCATATAGAAAAATGAATGAATGAAACCAGCTCTTATACTGAATTTGGAACACACTATTGGGTAGTTTTGTTTTGCTGAGTCATGAAAGGATGCTTTGTATTTTTACTTCTTTCTCCTCTGGTTTGTTACTAGATAATGGCAAAATAGTGATGTGATATAAAAGTTTGTGACCTCCTTACAGGAGTCAAGAAGCTAGCAAAGTTGTATTTTATATATTGGAAATTGATAACTATTGGACTGAGTGTGTAGTGGATGCTGCTCATGCTCTACACAGATCCTATTTACAAGCAGATGCACCCAAAAGTCGAGCTACCTTTTTCCAGACAATTGCCCTTGACTAACAGAAGCCTGATAAACTTGAGAAGTTACATTTCTCTCCCTTCCCAAACCTTTAGAAGATGGGGACTATCTGATATTAGGCACTGACTGATACGGATGTTCTTCTCTCACACAGTCTCCTGTGTGTTTAGATATGAATGTACAAATGACTACCCTTTGCCTCCAAATGGATTCCCCTTGTGGTTCAATTCATGTTCCAGAGCTTCTGGTGGGAGCCTCCAGCTGAAACCACAACTGATCTGGCCTTTCTCTTTCCCTATTCTGCTTCTTACTTCCTTACAGGTTTCTCATGAGTTACTTGTCCA
Source organism: Orycteropus afer afer (assembly GCF_000298275.1). Taxonomy (NCBI): domain Eukaryota; kingdom Metazoa; phylum Chordata; class Mammalia; order Tubulidentata; family Orycteropodidae; genus Orycteropus; species Orycteropus afer. The sequence goes on along the minus strand of NW_006921704.1, from coordinate 5,400,923 downwards.
AAAATATCCATCCTCAATAAGTTACTTGTCCACGAATACCCATCTTTGACTCCATTCAAGGGAATTTGATAACCATCAAACCTAAACCCACACCTGTCAAGTCAATTCTGACTCACAGAAACCCTGTCCAGGTAGAGTGAAAATGCCCCCATAGTATTTCTAAGCTTGTAGATCTTTTCAAAAGCAACTTGCCACATCTTTTCACCTGGGCTCCTTGTGACCAACTACAGTATCTGCTAATGAAAACCTTCAAGCAAGTATTTTATTATAATTATTTCAAATATTTTGTGCCTTGTTTGAATTAAAAATACAGTTTGCATTGCTTAACATCCATGATACATTCTGTGAAATAGGATGTTATATAATTTGAACCTTGCGCAAACATCATATTACATACAGGAGAGAGGCACAGGATAGTCACCTGGTGGCCCAGGACCATGCCACCACAGCTGCACTGAAGGACTTCATGACAACTTTGGCTCTGCTGCTGCTGGTCCTGTATGGTCAACACTCCGAGCCCTGTGCATCAGCGACCACAGTACTCACCCTCTTCTAGCCAGCCATAGCTTGCTCCCTTCCCTTCCTTTCTCCCTGCTTGCCTTCTGAATCTCAACAATTAAGTGATTTACCTTCACCCACCCCTCCTCCTCTTCTGGCTGCCTTACTCCTCCTCCCTCTACCTCTGCACATGGCAGTTGCCGACAGAAAAATATGCACACAGGCCACCCAAGCCAAATGAGGCACTAATAGCTTCTGTAGTTAAGGCATCCTCCTCAGTGGCTCCGGTGATGTTTGAAGCCTGTACAGTCCCTATCTAAGGCACTCTTTTGGGGCATGAGGATGGTGGCTGATTCTAAGAGTTAGTGAGAGACAGAATACCTCTACTGAGCAAAACTACTTCCACTACCTCCAGTTCTCCCCTCAAGATTTCTGAACACTATTATAACCTAAGAACTCTGGTAGAGTGGTACCTAAGGCATCTGACTGCTAACCAGAATGCTAATGGTTCAAACCCACAAGCTACTCCTCAGAAGGAAGATTGGGGAATCTACTTCTGTAGAGCTACTGCCTCAGAAACCCAAGGAGGGGTCTCAATGAGTCAAGATTGACTCGATGGCAGTGAGTTTGGTTTTGGTTTTTACTATAACCTTATGGGACCAGAGAAGTCTATGTGGTTAGGAGGCGCCAGAATGGACATTAACTGATGTATACTTATAATTTTTGTCATATGCTATAAAGAAAAAAAAAAGATGCCTGAATTTTCCTTTTGAAATATCTTGAGAAGTTTTCATCCCTTGAGTTGGAACTTCTTATTATCTTTGATCACTGGTTTTAGAGCAAAACTTCTGCTCTATTATAGAACATGTAGCTATTGCTGAGCATGTGTTAATTGCTATTTCTTATCTGATGAGACTGTTGTAAAAGTTTCTCTGTGAGAATTTAACAACATATCTCAAGTAGATGACTTTTCTTATGCAAATGCAAAATAGTCACCCCATATTTTTAAATCTGTGAAATTTTTACTATGCTGTTTAGTGGGAGAGTTAGTCATCCAAATGTTTATCCTTTATTTCCCTTTATTTTTTTGACCTGCTTTATTAATTTGTGATGAATAAAAATTTGTTTAAAATAACAAACAGGAGAATATAATTTTCAATTGTATATTCAAATCATGTCAGTGAGTAGGAAATGGAATTTATTAAGGAAAATTCTAAAGCTATTTGCATAATTTTCTAGTACTGAAACATGAGAAAAATCTGGCTGCTTATTACTATAGCTCAATTTAACTTTGCTTTCAAACAAACTACTCATTCTCCAAACTAAGCCTCTTCCTTTGCTCAATCTCGTGGCGCTTGCATAAAATATGCACTTAAGCTCATGTAAAAATAACACATTCTTCCATTTTTCTCCAAATAATTTAATCGTCTCATGTGTTTGCTGATAAATTTAGTTCTCAGGCATCTATCTCTTTTGGCAGTTTTTTTCCTAAAGATTTGGTAATTGTTCTGGTTACCTAGTACCACTCTGACAGGAATAGACTACAAATGGGATGGCTTAAACAAACAGGAGTTTATTCTTACAATTTGGAGGTTTTAAGTCCAAGTTCAAAGTGCTAACCTCTAGGGGTGGGTGAAAACCCCTCAATGCTTGGATTGCAGCTCTACCTCCTGCTCCCAGCCCACTGAAGCTAGAGGCTTTTCTTCACTCATCTGCTGGCTGCTGAGGCTGACAAACTAAAGGTTTACTAGTAAAAAGACACAGTTCCAAAGTTACCAACCCACATAATAGGACATTACTTTAAGTCCATTGTAAGTCTCAAGGTCGGCAGAGCATGCCATGCTGCTGAACAACAACACGACTACATGCAGGGTACAACTGTGCCATAAGCTAGAAACCATTCCCCAAGGTGTCTGCTTATATAAAGGAAGCAGACCACATCCCAAAGGCAACTACTCAGCTGCTCACAGTAGATTCCACCATGGAATTGATTACCAGTCTCATCATGGGGAATACTACATCCAGCTGCCCAACCACTCAACCAGGCCCAGCCAAGTTGACACACATGCTGAACTACCACAGTAATATCAGTGAAATCACTAAAATTCCAATCACGATTTCAACTATGTTTTCTTTTTATTTAATTCATCCATGTGCTCCAGTATCTTATTACCCATTCAAGAAATATTTAATAAATGATGTCTTATTTTTCTTCTATTTCCTCCTAAAATCAAAATGTATTGCAGAATCCCTTCTTAATTTGCAAAATTTCCGCAATAAAATTGTATGAAATGACACACTTTTCATGAATATGGCTAACATAGAATTTTCTGTGGTGTTGAACAAAAAAGCAAAATCATTCCTAATCATCCCTAATTTTCATACTGTGCTGATGTGGCCCATAATCTCCTATAATTTAACCAGAACAGAATTTTGCCACAAAGCAAATATAAAATATACATTTTTGCACATGATTAAACAAATATTTATTGTTAGCCAATGGGATTCAAAATGCCATTCTGCATTCAAAGGGATTAAATTCTGAAAGAGAAGACAGATATAGAAACAAGCAATCTTAATAGAATGTGATTAGGACCAGATGTACAGGCCAGACTCTCTGGAAACACACAGGAAGGGAACAGTTTACCCATCTGCTGTTTGGGAGAGACTGAGGGAGAGGTCAGAAAGAGTTTTAGTTGATGTGGTTTGTAAACTTTCATTGAAAAGGGCAGTTTTAAAGATATTAACCCAAAACTATTAATTCTCATTATCTATCATTAGATTTTCTTGTTATTGTTAGGTGCCGTCAAGTCGGCTCTGACTCAAAGAGACCCTATGTGCAACACAACAAAACACTTCCTGGTCTCATGCCATCTTCACAGTCCTTGCTATGCTTGAGACCATTGTTGCAACCACTTGGTCAATCCATCTTGTTGAGAGTCTTCCCCTTTTTCACTGACCTTTTACTTTACCAAGCATGATATCCTTTTCCAGGGACTAGTCCCTTCTGACAACATGGCTGAAGTAGGTGAGACACAGTCTGGCTATTCTCACTTCTAAGGAGCATTCTGGCCGCACTTCTTCCAGCCCAGATTTGTTTGTTCTTCTAGCAGTTCATGGTACTTTGAGTATTCTTTACCAACACCACAATTCAAAGGCAGCAACTCTACACTGGTCTTTACTCGTTGTCCAGCTTTCACATGCATATGAAGTGATTGAAAATACTATGGCTTGGGTCAGATGCACATTAGTCTTCAAAGTGATATCTTTGCCCTTAACATTTTAAAAATGTTCCTTGCAATAGATTTGCCCAGTGCAATATGATGTCTGATTTCTTGACTGCTGCTTCCATGGGTATTGATTACGGATCCAAGTAAAATAATCTTTGACAACTTCAACCTTTTCTCCATTTTTCATGATGTTTATTGGTCCACTTGTGAGAATATTAATTTTCTTTAGGTTAAGGTGTAATCCATACTGAAGACTGTCGTTTTTGATCTTCATCAGTAAGTGCTTCAAGTCCTCTTCACTTTCAGCAAGCAAGGATGTGCCATCTGCAAATCATAGATTGTTAATGAGGCTTCCTCCATCCTGATGATGCATTCTTCTTCATGTAGTCCACCTTTTTAGATTATTTGCTCAGCATACAGATTGAATTAGTATGGTAAAAGGATAAAACTCTGATGCACATCTTTCCTGATTTTAAACCATGCAATGTCCCCTTGTTCTGTTTGAATGACAGCCTCCTGGTCTATGTACAGGTTCCTCATGAGCACATTAAGTGTTCTGGAATTCCTATGATTAACAATGTTATCCATAATTTGTTATGCTCCACACAAGTAAATGCCATTGCATAGTCAATGAAACACAGGTATACATCTTTCTGTTATTTGCTCTCTCCCAAAGTCCATCTGACATCAGCAATGATATCATTTGTTAAGTATTTCTTTTTTGTCACAGTCAAAAATCAAACTCACCTCCTTGCTAAAATCATTTATTTATTTATGTTATTTATTTATCACAGCTACTTACATTCTATATCTACCAACTTTGCAAGGTTAAAGTATATCTACTAATGAAAGGAAACACCAAATAATAAAGGCTTAAATAAGATAGAATAGGGTTGCCCAGCTGATGGATTATAAAATATACTGTTGCTCAAAATCTATAAAATTGATTTTCCCTTTAGCACCACATCACCTCTGGGTGGTGTTGACTTGTGTTTATACAAAGATCATCCGCATTATTTATATGGCCTGACGGTAGTCTTGTTCTTATGGTTGTACTCAAAATATTGTTCGGCTGAATTCTTATACTTAATTTGGGAAATCTGATTTCTCCTGAGGATCTAAAGAGATATATGTCAACTCTGGACCCTCCCTTTCAATGGTGTAAATTTATCAGGTATTCATACTAGTCCACTTTGGAGTCCCAGCTATTAGTGTCACTGAAGATGATGTAATTTTGTGCCTTTGTCTGGTCACCTTTGACCAGAATTCCTGAGTGAATAAGTATATATCAATAGGCAATGTCTATGTATAAGCTGATACTCAGGAAATTAAAAGGATATATAAAAATCTTTAACACAAAATGAAAACTTGTGCCAACCCTGCAACAGAAGACAATACATTTTAATAGTAAGTGCTAATTGACAATGTATAAAACAAAACTCTACTCTGGGAAGTATTGGGCACCTATCTGTTGAATATTATGCGGATGGTACAGGACTGGGTAGTATTGCATTTTGTTGTGCATAAGGTCGCCATGAGTTGAAATTGACTTGATGGCACCTAATAATATAACATGAGTTGAATAAATCAATCAGCAACTGAATAACAACCATCTTTTAGGTGTAATAGGAAGCATACACCTCGTCTTAGGCTGGCTTCCCTAGAGAAGCAAAACCAATGACGTTTATACAAATATATATGTGTGTGTGCGTGCGCACACATGTGTGTGTTTGTGTGTGTGTATACCACAAACACACTGCTATCAAGTCCATTCCAACTCATAGTGATCCCCACTGGGTTTCAAAGACTGTAAATCTTTATGGAAGTAGATTGCCTCATCCTCCCATGGAGCAATTGAATCACTTACTTTGGCTAGCAGCCAAATGTCTTACCCACAATGCCACCAGATATATATATCCACTGCCATCAAGTCAATTCCAAGTTATGGTGACCCCCACTGGGTTTCTGAGATTATAAATCTTTACAGAAGTGGATTGCCCCATCTTCTTTATACAGAGTAGCTGATAGGTTTGAACCACCAGCACCACCAGTATAAATACTGTTAATTCTTCATATTTCCTCTTCTTGTTAGAAGATTTACTAATATCACTAACAAGAAAAATAATTCTCAGGAGTTCTGGACTTCAGATAGTAGCTGATTCTTTGCTTGACATGAACTAGAACCAGTTTGACGAATTAACAGCAAATGAAAATTTTCTTGAGATTACATGCCTATTTTTCCATAAAAGAAAAATTAAAAAAAAAAAAAAAAAAAGGAAAGAAAGAAAAAAGTTGAAAGGAGCAAAATTACAATTTCAGTCATTCATTTGGAATTTCTAGGGAGACTGAATTAAAGAATTACCAAGTTTTGTACACTCTGTTTTTCTTTAAAACATCAGAGCATCCTGGACTCAGAGTCACACTGGCCTCCTATGGTTCCCAGGATTCTGATTGATGTCAGCTGTCCTGTTTTGTTTCAGTAGCTCCAAAAAGAATCCCAAATGTACATCATCCCAAGGTTATTAAACTGCATAATTACTGAGAAGGTGGGTGCTATTTTTCATTCTGTACACATTTAGACATTATTCTGGGCATTATTTGATGCATGAAGTAGGCTTTATATAAGTAATAAAGAAGCTGCTTTGGTTTCATTGTCAGTCAGGTTTTATCCCTGCAATAAAACAATAACACAGAAAGAATGCCCACTTTTAAAGACAAAAGAAACAAAATGGTAAAGTCAAAAAGGATCCCAAAAGCCAAGTATTCACTCACTTTGCATAATGCAATCATTAAATAAATTTTATAAGAGTTTCTTTTTGTAACAAAGATATGCTACCAGAGCTCCTAAAAAAGTCATAATCACATTTAAATTTGGCTTAGCACTTTTCTTAAAAGACTCAAATATATTTGTGTCAAAAATAAGGATGAAAGGAAGGGAAGGTTTGAGGTCAATAAATTAAACACAGAGCTTTGATTTTTATTAAAGAATCCTCAACTGTAATTCCACTGAATATAAGCAAACGTAGTAATATAGAAAACAAAGTCCTACTGGATCACATCTACTTGTACAAGCTATAGGACATATTGAAGAATCATTCCTAGAAATTTAACAAAAATTTTACTTTTAGTTTTAATCATTATCTACATATGTTTAAGAATGGTGGGAGAATTTAAAAAAAAAAAGAAATAGGGTAAGACAGTATATTAGATAATTGCCCCTGGTTTCATTTGAATATTATCTATAACCTAAAAAAAGTCTTCTCTATTTGAATAGCATTTCCTGTCTAACAAATGAAATAACAATGACTTAATCAAACCAGAAATACATTTTTTCCTATGTGAACTGAGTCCAGCAATAAACAGTACAGGGCTAATGTTGCATTTCAATAATCAACAAAGAACCAGGGTCCATTCCTCTTGTTTCTCTGCCTTCTTCCATCTGGGGCTGCCTCAGGGCTCAAGATGTCTAAATAAGCTTGGTCATCACATCCCATCTCCAGCTATAAGGCAAAGAGAAGCTCTAATATCACTTCTTATCCTTTGAAGATACTTCCAAGAAGTTGTACACTCCTCTTCTGCCTACATCCTTGTATCTTGAAAGCAGATGACCATGCTTAGTTGCAAGGGAGCCTTGGAAATTTAGGCTTTTTTCTGAATAGCTATGTGTCTAACTGAAAATTGGAGGTTCTATTACTGCTGAAGAATAGGACATAGATAATTAGGGACAACTCATAATTTCCTTGTTTGTGAACCAATTTTTAAACAACCCATAGTGTCCTCAAATGAGACTGAAATTATTATCTACTTCATGGAGTTATAATAAAGATCAAAAACAGTGCCTAGTACACAGTAAGGACTCACTACTTATTAAGATTTATTGGATGTTAGACTATTTCTAACTTTATAATATTATAAGCACAGTTGACCCAGAAAACCAGTGGATAAGGTGAAAATTATCATTTTGTTTAATCATATGCATATGATTGATGCCTTTGTTCAAGAAACATCTATTGAGCATCTACTATTTGCCAGACACTTTTAAATATTATAATGAGCTCCTTTATCATCTCCCTAGTAAGAACCAGTAATTATAGTTTGACTAAAACTTTTAACTGCAGTTATTATGATATTAACTGTTCGAGTAAGCGCTATTTAAAACATCTAGTAAGATTCTGTGAAAAAGTAGGATTCTGGAAAATGTAAAAGTGATTTTAAATTTGACTAGTAGTATGAAAATATTCTTTCCACAGAGATTTCCTAGTATTCAAATCTTATTTGGAGCATTCAAATAAAATAAGTGTCATTTTTCTACATGTAGGGGCAAAAAGAAGTGGAGCATAAGTGTTTTCAAAGCTATTTCTGAACAATCGTTATGTTTTGCATCTTAAACACTGCAGCCCTTCTTTACTCTTCCTGATCATCTGAAAGCTCTGTCAAGATAAAGGTTTCAATGGCTGTACATTTATTCTCTGTTACTTATTTATTTTATTTTATTTTTACCTTAGGAGGCAGGTTCTTTAGAAAATCTGCAAAGATCCATCCAGATCTCAAAAGGTAAAACGTTTAACAATGAATGTAATGACCACAGAGTGGATACATTGTCCACATCCAACGTGTTAAACCACACTCTTTGCCATCGAGTTGATTCTGACTCATAGTGACTTTATAGGACAGGATAGAATTACCCTGTAAGGTTTCCAAGGCTGTCTATTTTCACAGAAGCAGCTTGCCACATCTTTCTTCTATGGAGGGGCTGGTGGGTTCTAACCACTGGAGCACTGCACTACCAGGGCTCCTTTTGGCCACATGCACAAAGGGTCAAATCACCATTAGACCTTTCTCCCTGCCTCTAATCTTGATCCTTTCTAAAGCCTCTCCCACTACACAGTGGGTCTTTCTGAATCTTGCATCCCTCCCTTGACTCTGTTCTGAAGATTCCCATGTAGTCCTTTACTTTCACTCTTTGACATGGCTGCAGAACTACCAGACACAGTTTTTTAAAAATACGGATCCCTAAGCTCCCGACATACACACTAAATCAGAAATGTCTGTGCTGGACTTGGAAATTTTTTATTTTTAAAGAGCTTCTTAGGTGATCCTGATGCAGTCCAATAGTGGGCATTTGGAAACTCTTGGCCTGTTTGACTGCTAACCAGAAGGTTGGTGGTTCAAACCCACAAGCCACTCTGCAGAAGGAAGTTGTGACAATCTACTTGCATAAAGATTTAATGCCTGGGAAACCTAATGGGTGTCGCTATGAATTGGAATCAACTAAATATCAGTGAGTTATTTATTTATTTATATCTTGGGCTATTGTCAAGATCTGTGAAGCGCCCTTGACCAGGATTCTGCTTCCCTCATCCTCATCTGTTGCTATTCCCATCCCCTTTGTATGCCACATTCCAGTCTAAGTAATGGCAAATGCCTTTTATGAAGTGCCTTGTCACGATAGGTCCTCTGCTATAGCAAAGAAACACCAAAACCAAACCCACTGCCATCAAGTTGATTCCGACTCATAGCAACCCCCGCTATGTTTCAGAGGCTATAAATCTTTATGGAAGTATATTACCCCATCTTCCTTCCATGGAGTAGCTGGTAAGTTTGAACCACTGACCTTCTGGTTAGCGGCCAAATACTTTATCCACTACACCGCCAGAGAAGAAGTACTAAATAAGTTAATACATTTAGTATATAACATTAAATGACAGATACATGATGTGTTCAGAACCATGTGTGAAACACAGGAAGCATATAGTGAATATTAATGAATAATGTATACAATTAAATATATTAAAGAAAGATGTATGCATAGATAAAAGAAAGAAGGTATGTTTTATCTTAGTTAATCCTCACAAAAACCCTGTGAGGAAGGTATCATTATTACGCCCGTTTTACAGACTAGGAAACTGAGTTTGTGTTCATGTAACCAGAAAGTGTAACCCTCCTTCCACACTGCCTCCAATTCTGGACACTTGCAATTCCTTGAATGTGCCATGATTTTGTTCACCTGGATGAGAAAGGTGAAAAAATTCATATGCTGTGTTCTCCACCCCAAACTCCCTGACAGAGGCCCTCCTATATAGTCCCTGTTCACAGTCCATCAATTTTTGTTATTGTCTGTTTTCCTCATTGATCTTGACAACTAGATTATATACTTCTTGTGTGCTGAGACCACATCTTATTGATCAATGCAATGCCAGAGCCTATACTGAGGTCTGATTCGTGGTTACTTTTCAGTAACTGTTGAGGAAAGAATGAAGAATCTACTGTGGAAGCCATTGCTGCCCACCCGGTGGAATCTCAGTCATAGAACCTCAGGGAAATTTTCCCTCTAGAGCAAAAATGACAAAAGGGATTTCAACTCGACTGCCAACTCCATTCATTAGGAATGGCTTTCGAGATCACACTGATGAAAAGGATTCTGAGATCAAGTCTCAAGTCTGAGCAAAGAACTATCACAGACATCACCTGTGGTCTTGAGAGGAGGGGTGTGTTGGCACATACGCAGTTCTTCTGCTGTGGCCAGACTTTGAAAATCAATAGCAACACTAGACTGAACTAATTACTTCAAACAGAATGACCTAGTGGTGCTCAATGGATTGAATGATTGATCTTTCTTTAGGCTGTATTTTATAAGGTGGCTGGTTAAATTAGAATCTAAGAGTTAGATTTAATGAGAATTAATATCCAAGATTCTGATTTAGTCAACCATTCTTACATGTTTGGTGTCATTCCTAAATGAAACAGACTTTCAAGAACCCAAAAACAGAGTAAGTTTTCCATTGAAATGAACTTTAAGTGTCTTTTTTTTTTCCCTCTCTTTATTATGTGTAAGCAAATAATATGGAAAAGATAAAAGTCAGTGTGAAGTAAAACTTTGAAACACACACACATACACACAGAATTTTTATCTTATGGAAGTCTAAATGTTGTTGTTGTTGTTGTTATGTGCCGTCGAGTCGGCCCCGACTCATAGCGACCCCTCCTTGGGTTTCCGAGGCAGTATCACTACGGAAGTAGGATTGCCCAACCTTCCTTCCAAGGAGTGGCTGGTGGGTTTGAACCGCCAGCCGTCTGGTTAGCAGGCAAGTGTCTTAGCCACTATGCTACCAGAGCTCCCGGAAGTCTAAATATATGTCTTAAAATATTTGTTTAAAAATATTTGTTCTAAAATGGCACTATCATTGATAAAACATACCCCCATTTGATCACCCACTGAATTCTAGAGGCCATTTGACTAATTAAGAAAAACTTGGGTTATATTTTATAGAATCAAAAAATAAATCTAATTTAATGATATTGAAAAAGCAATAATGTCTGCCTCTTAGAATTTAGTTTGTTCTTGATATTTATCTTCAGATAGACAGAAATTTGATAGTTCTACAGGAACAAAGATAAAAAAGTGCTAATTTCTGATGAAACATTGTGACTTGCTAGACCTACATCTGTGTGAATTAGGCCAAGCCTTCAGAGACACATCTAGGCTAATATTTCTTAAGAACAAAATGTAGAGTTGGGAAGAAAACATAGGATTTTGAGTTTTGTGTAATGTCAGAGGTTGTTGTTGTTGTTATATGCCGTCGAGTCGGCCCCGACTCATAGCGGCCCCTCCTTGGGTTTCCGAGGCAGTATCACTACAGAAGTAGGATTGCCCAACCTTCCTTCCGAGGAGTGGCTGGTGGGTTTGAACCGCCAGCCTTCTGGTTAGCAGTCAAGTGCCTTAGCCACTAATGTCAGAGGAGGCAGTTCTTATATATATATATATCTTCCTTAATGGAGATTTAGCCACTATTACCAACATCTTGTTATTAAAGAAACCATAAATGTGTGGCAGTTTTCAGTACTTTACTGATGTTTTAAAACTCATGACTTTGTTGACTTTTTTCCTTAATAAAATCAGAATAGGCATAAAAAAGATAGAAAAATGAGTATGCTAAAATAAATACTTCAACTAGACTCTCTTAAAATTTCAATATGAAAAATCAGATCAAATAATTTAGGGACTGCTACTTAGATGTATATGCATACCTGTGCAAGTGTATCTGTAGCTAGCTATTTATGTGTTTTCTACTGCTTTCTTTTAGAAAATGTAACTCTCTGACAATACAGGTTTTATCACATATCAGGCCACAGTACTTTATCCACCGTGTCTTTAACCATTAATGTAATGATTATTGTTTTCTCTGCCACACCATTATGTCCTCCAATTAAGACTAGATGTTCAACACATGAATTATTTCACAACACTTTTAAAGGTTCTTCCTGTTGTGGATCAACACCCGTTTTTCTGCCTTTGAATTCCAAACATGTCTTCCTAATTTCATTGCACACTTGATTTGTAGGCAGCTCCATGAAATATTCTATGTAATTCTAAACTGGAAGTCAGTGCTTTAGAAGATGCTTCCAAGTATATGATGTAATTGCCAAGGCTCAGAATTATAGCCATCAGCGAACTTTACGACACACAGGAAATGGTAAAGAGTGCAAGGAATGAACTGCTACTGTGATGTTTTCTAAAATTCTGTCAAGTGCAATTGCTTGTATAAATCATGAGTTCACATCACTAATGGAATAATGGGCACTTTAGCATGCATAAAGATATAACATCCTTCTTTATCAATCTTAAACTTTAGAATTGACAGTTATAAATTCATGTCAAAAATTTCATAAATCTGAAGATTTTTAAAGTATTTTCTGTGTATTTCTTAAGGAGTTCTAGTAGCACAACAGGTAAGCTCTCAGTTACTAATCAAAAAGTCTGCAGTTTGAACTTACCAACCGTTTCATGGGAGAAAAATCCTGGCTATCTTCTCCCATAAAGACTACCTACAGCCTAGGAACCTAGCTCCAGTTCTACTCTGTCACATGGGGCAGCTATGAGTCAGGACTGATTCACTGATACAACATGACACATATGGTTTGGAACTCTCTTTGTATATTTCCATGAAAGTATATATTCAATCATGAGCTGTATAGCCTCTTTTTGGGCAACATCCAGTGACATATATATCCATGATGCCAACCTCTGTTTTTGTTGTTAGGTGCCTACAAGTTGGTTCCTGCTCGTAGCTATCCTATGTACAACCGAACAAAACACTGCTCAGTCTTGCACCATCGTTGCAAATGTTGCTATGTTTGAGCCCAGTGGTTGTAGCCACTGGGGCTAATCCATCTCAAAGAAGTTTTCCCCCTTTTCACTGACCCTCTACTTCACTATCCTTTACTATCCTTCTCCAAGGATTGGTCATTTCTGACAATATGACTGATATAAACCAAAACCAAACCAAACCCACTGCTGTTGAGTCGGATCTGACTCATAGCGACCCCTCCTTGGGTTTCTGAGGCAGTATCACTATGGAAGTAGATTGCCTAGCCTTCCTTCTGTGAAGTGGCTGGACGGTTTGAACCACCAGCCTTCTGGTTAGCAGTCAAATGCCTTAGGTACTACACCACCAGAGCTCCTATGACTGGTATACTAGAGACTAAGTCTGGCCGTTCTCTTTTCTAAGAGCATTCTGGCTATATTTCTTCCAAAACAGATTTGTTCATTCTTCTGAAAATCCATGTGTAGTCAATATTCTTCACCAACACCAGCATTCAAAAATATCAGTTCTTCTTCACTCTTACTTATTCATTGTCTAGTTTTCACAATCATATGAGGCTATTGAAAATACCATGGCTTGGGTCAGGAACATTTTACTCTTCAAAGTAACATCTTTGTTCTTTAATACTTTAAAGAGATATTTTGCAGCAAGTTTTTCCAGTACTATATGTCATTTGCTTTCTTCACTGTTGCCTCCATGGATGTTGATTGTGGGTCGAACTGAAATAAAATTCTTGACAACTTCAATATTATCTCCATTTATTGTGATGTTGCTTATTAGACAAGTTGTAAGGATTTCTGTTTTCTTTACGTTGAGGTGTAATCCATACCAAACACTGTAGACTTTGATTTTCAAAACCAAAACCAAATGTCACTGCTTTCCAGTCAATTCTGATTCATAGCAACCTCTATTGATCTCCAAGGCTATAAATCTTTACAGAAGCAGACCGCCCCTTCTTAAGTTTACTCATTTCAGCAAGAATGGTTGTAACTTCTGCATATTGCAGATTATTAATCTTCCTCCAATCCTGATGCTGTGTTCTTCTACCTTCTCTGGTTATTTGCTCAGCATACCGATTGAAAAAGTATGATGAAAAGATACAACCCTGGTACCCACTTTCCCTGATATGAAACCACGCAGTATCCCCTTGTTCTGTTTGAATGACAGCCTCTTGGTCTATGTACAGGCTGTACATGAGAAAAATTAAGTGTTCTGGAATTCCCATGGTTTACAATATTATGCATAATTTGTTTTGATCCACACAGTCAAATGCCTTTGCACAGTAGATAAAACAAAGGTAAACACTTTTCTGATATTTGCTTACAGCTAAGATCCACCTGACATCAGCAATGTTATCCCTCATTCCTTGTCCTCTCTGAAACCAGCTTGAATTTCTAGCAGTTCCCTATCGATGTACTGCTACAACTATTTTTTTAATTATCTTCAACAAAATTTCACTTATGTGTGATATTAATAACACTGTTTGATAATTTCTGCATTCTATTGGATCATCTTCCTTTGAAAGGTCATAAATATGGATCTTTTCCAATCAGTTGGCCAGGTAGCTGTCTTCCAAATTTCTTGATATAAACAAGGGAGTGCTTCCAACTTCACATCCGTTTGTTTACACATCTCAGTGGGTATTCTTTCCATTTCTGAAGTCTTGTTTTTTGCCAAGTTGTTCAGTACAGTTTGGACTTCTTCCTCCAATGCCATCAGTTCTTAATTATATTTTACCTCCTGAAGTGTTTGAACATTAACCGATTCTTTCTGGTACAGGGACTCTGTGTTTTCCTTCTGTCTTCCTTTGATGCTTCCTGTGTCACTCGATATTTTGCCCATTAAAAAAAACAAACCCACTGCCATCGAGCCAATTCCAACTCATAGCAATCCCCACTGAGTTTCCAAGGGCTGTAAATCTTTATGGAAGTAGATTGCCTGGTCTTCCTTCTGTGGAGCAGTTGGTGGGTGTGAGCCCCTAACCTTCTGCTTAGCAGCCAAATGTCTTACCCACTTTGCCACCAGAGCTCCTATTTTGCCCACAGAATTCTTCAATGTTGTAATACAAGGCTTGAGTTTTTTCTTCAGTTTTTTCAGCTTGAGAAATGCCAACTGTGTTCTTCACTTTTGATTTTCTAATTCCAGGTCTTTGCATATTTCATTATAATACCTTCTTTTGTCTTCTCAAGCATCCCTTTGAAATGTTCTGTACAGCTCTTTTATTTCATCATTTTTTCCATTCAGTCTAGCTATTTTCTATTCAAGAGCAAGTTCCAGAGTCTCTTCTGACATCCATTTTAGTCTCTTCTTTCTTTCTTGTCTTTTTAATGATTTTTCGCTATTCATGTATGAGGCCTTATTATCATCCCATAACTCATCTGGTCTTCAATCATTGGCATAAAATGCAGCAAATGTATTCTTTAGAAAGTTTCTAGATTCAGGTGGGATATATTCCAGGTTGTTGAATTCAAGATTGTTGTTTCCGGTGGACTTGTTTTTAATTTCCTTCAGCTGAAATGTAAACTTGCATATGAGTAGTTGATAGTCTGCTACACAGTTGGCCCCTGGCCTTCTTTTGACTGATGGTATTGAGCTTCTCTATCACCTCTTTCCACAGAGGTAGTCAATTTGATTCTTGTATATTCCATCTGGTTAGATCTATGTATACAGTCACCATTTATGTTGTTGAGAAAAGGTTTTTGCAATGAATAGGTTGTTGAGCTTGTAAAATCCTTTCATATGATCTCCAGCATCATTTCTATCACCAAGGAGATATTTTCCAACTATTGATGCTTCTTCTTTGTTTCCAATTTTCACATCCCAATGACCAGTAATTATCAATGTATTTTGATTGCATGTTTGATCAATTTCAGATGGCAGAAGTTGGTAAAAATCTTCCATTTCTTCATCTTGGGCTTTAGTGTTTGGTTCATAACTTTGAATATTAGTAGTATTAACTGGTCAACCGTTTAGGCATGTGAATATTATCCTATCACTGACAGCATTGTACTTCAGCATGATCTCGAAAAGTTCCTTTTGGCAATGTATGTCATACCATTCCTCTTCAATTTGTCATTTCTGGCATAGTATACAATGTGATTGTCTGATTCAAAGTGGTCAGTACTATTCAAGTTACTATTTCTTTTCAGGTTACTAATGCCTAGGATATGCATGTTTATGCACTCCATTTCATTTATGACAAATTCTGATTTTCTAGATTCATGTTTTATACTTTCCATGTTCCAATTATTAATGAATATTTGTAGCTATTTCTTTTCATTTTGAGTCATAGTACATCAGCAAATGTAGGTCCCAAAAGCTTTATTCCATCCACGTCACTAAAGTCCACTCTATTTTGAGAAGGCATCTTTTCCCTAGTCATAGTTTGAGTGCCTTCCAACTAGATAGTCCAACTTCTGGCACTATATCAGACAGTTTTTCATTGCTACTCATAAGATTTTCTGGCATTCTGTCAGACAATGTTTCACTCTTATTCATAAAGTTTTAATGGCCAAGATTTTTCAGAAGTAGACAACCATGTCCTTCTTCCTACTCTGTCTCAGTCTGGAAACTCTGATAAAAGCTGTCCACCATGGGTGATCCTGCTTGTATTTGAAATGCTGGTGGCTTAAGTTCTAGCTTCACAACAACGCATAATCCAGCACAGTATGACAAACTGACAAATGAGTAGTGGCCAACCACTATTGGTTACTATTGGTAAAGCCTATTGTATTAAAAAAAAATGAGGTGCGTACAATGGTTCATAGTAACAAATGGGCACTACTTTGTAACATGCATCAAAACACTATTATTACTATTACTGTATTATTATTTTAAAGAGGTTTTAGTGTATCTGGAAGTGTTTCTTCAGTGTTTTATTATGCATGGAAAGGTACACTGTATATTATATATGTTTTTAAAAAGATACACTATATTCCACATATTAAAAAAAAATAACATTAGATGCAAACCACACCTAACTATTCTGACTTAGGTACAAATTTGATTTAAAGACAGATCTAGGAATGGAGGTCGTTCATAACCTGTGGATTGCTTGTGTATAATATGTTGTTCGCACAATGTTCAAATCACATACATCCTATTTTAAAGAATTTATCATGGATGCTAAGTGACACATGACTGTACATAGTTTTATATACAAACACACTGACACACATTTATATAATATGTACAGACATATCTATTGCATATTTGTACATATATGCTACTTCCATATAAATACATTTTATGTAGCTTATATTATATAATGTATATGTTTAAAATATATAAAAATATAAAATAAATAAATTTATATGTGAATATATTTATAGCTTATATACATATGTGTGTGTGCTATGTTTGCTTTTTATAGGTCTTGGATTTTATCACATTTCATTTACTCAGTTTTGTTTTGATGTACCATGTATTTATCTCAGATTATTGTTAATTATTTAAATTTGAATCATTTATGCAAACACCTAAAGTACGAAAGAACATGTACCTTTTCAATGAAATACAAGTGTATTTCTGATTGCAAAAACCCAAATCCACTGCCATTAGGTCAATTCTGACTCATAGAAACCCTATAGGACAGAGTAGAACTGGCCCATAGGGTTTCCAAGGCTGTATTTCCAGAAGCAGGCTGCCTCATCTTTCTCCTATAGAGCGGCCACTGATGTTTTGGTTATCAGCTGAATGCTTTAACCAGTGTACCACCAGGACTCCTTGCTTTCCTGATTAAATTACTCTACTCATGTTCCCTTTCTATAAATGCAATGCTTTTTGTATAATTTATGTAATATGTAATACCTCATGTCCCCATCAAAGCATTTAGAGAAATAAGTTTGTTTATTTGATTCTAATAGAAACTATATTCTTTGCTTTTATTTTAAATCTGTGGTTGCATTCAAGGTTAATTCAAAGTATCAGAAGATGTGACTGTGACAAGATTTAGTTATGACAGGGATAAATTAATGCAAGATCAGTAGCCTATATATTGATTCTTATCATGGGATCCTGCTGAAATGAAGTCATTATTTAATTAGACTTTTAGTTATAATAATAAAAGATTCCCAGAATAGACTGTTCTTAGCTTTGATATTGGCATTTCTATCATCACTTATGAAGTTAAAAAGACAGTGAATAGAAAGTTTAGAGAAATGATAGAATTGTATAGACACATAGGAAAATAATATGTGCTAAGCTTCTTTTCCTATACAAGAAATACAAATACTTTCTATCTTTAAACCTATCAGCTCTCATAACCCTTTGATGAATATAAAGAGGTCTAGTTGAGACATCTGCAAAATTCTCTTGAAAATGATCACATCTGAATTCTTCTGGATGGAAACAACTCATTATCAGGCATTCTTGTTCCACTCCCATGCAGCATGGAGTGATGGTAACTCAGGTTTTTGAGCAATTTCAGTAAGATTTTAGAACTCGGAAATAGCAGAAAATTATATTGCTTCTTCATCCACAGTTTTCAAAACCTGAGTCTGAGACCTAATAGAAAAAAACTTCACCTACACCATAGCATAGAAGACAAATAAATTTTTTTTTTTTTTTTGAAAATTGGTACATTTTGATTTGATTCTTTCATGCATATCTGTTTTTTAAGGTAATAGTAAGAAATTCAATTCATGGAAATCCTTTTTTCAAAAAATTTCAATTTTTCTTTACTCAGTAAAGTATGAAAAGAGACGTGCTTCGTCTATTGAATGGTGGTTCAATTTAGTTTGCTTCTCAAACACAACTCCTGTATTTTGTGTGTAGTAGTATTAAAAAAAAAAAAAAAAAAAACTCACTGCCATCAAGTCAGTCCCAACTCACAGCAATCCTATAGGATATTGTATAATTGTCCCATGGGATTGCCAAGGGTATAAATCTTTATGGAAGCAGACTACCACATCTGTCTCCTGACAAGTGCCTTGTGGGTTCTAACCCCCAACTTTTATTTATTTATCCATTTAGGTTAACAGTAGAATACTTTAACCACTAAGCTAGCAAAGCTCCTTTAGTGAATTAGTATGAAATCAAATTCACTGTCATCATGTGAATTCTGACTTACAGCAACACCTATTGGGTTTACAAGGCTGTAAATCTTTACATAACAGACTGCCTCATCTTTCTTCCATGTAGTGGGTGGTAGGTTTGAATCTCTGATCTTTTGGTTTAATAGCCACTGTACCACAAGAGCTCCTATGAATTAGTATGTTGTTGTTGTTTTTATGTGCCGTCGAGTTGGACCCGACTCATAACAACCCCTTCTTGGGTTTCCGAGGCAGTATCACTACAGAAGTAGATTGCCCCATCTTCCTTCCGAGGAGTGGCTGGTGGGTTTGAACCTCTAGCCTTCTGGTTAGCAGTCAAGTGCCTTAGGCATTATGCTACCAGAGCTCCCATGAATTAGTATAGTGCTGTGGAAATTCAGTTGGGTACAAATTTTCAAACTAATTCATGTTCTTGTTTTGTCTTTTAATTCATTCTAGCTATTATATGATTCGTTATATAAAATAAACAAATGAAAAACTGTTCTTTGGCCCAAATTGTCAGTATTTAAAAAAAAAAAAAAAACATATTCTACATCAGAATAATTATTTTACTCTAAGTATTGAATAAAACCAAAGGAGATGAACAATTATATGTTGCTTCCTCGTTATAACATGTCCTAGTTTTTGTTCATTTTATTTAAAAATTTACAGCAATCTAATACAGTGAAAGCAAAATACTTACACTTACAAAAGGTGTTCAAAAACAATTATTATTTCAAGAATCTACTAAGAGAAGTTATTTTTCAAATTAATAATGATAGATTATATTTTTTTCAAAGAATAATTCAAAAAGCACATTCTGTTTTCTTAATTAAAATGAACATTTCCACTTTAGTAAATATATGAGCTTGGTCATCTATCCTCTAGATAACTCTTCATTCTTCATGAAGTTTATGTTGGTGTGATACTTTTCACTCTGGAAATATAATTGCATGTATAAAAATATTTGACCTTTAGAAAATGGAATTTTCCTGTCAATATACTGCTCCAACTGTTTTTAAATTGTGTTCATTAAAATTTTACTTGAGTGTAACAATAATGATATTGTTCAATAATTTCGACATTCTGTTGGATCACCTTTCTTGGAATGGGCACAAATATAGATCTCTTCCAACCAGTTGACCAGGTAGCTTTCTTCCAAATTTCTTGCCATAGAAGAGTAAGCACCTCCTGTGCTGCATCTGTTTGTTGAAACATCTCAATGGATATTCTGTCAGTTCCTGGATGTTTGTTTTTCGCCAATCCCTTCAGTGTAGCTTGAACTTCTAATTTCAATACCATTGCTTTTTGGTCATGTGCCACCTTCTGAAATAGTAGGACACAGACCCTTTCTTTTTGGTAGAGTGACTCTACATTTTTCCATTTTTCTCTCGATACCTCATTCATCATTCAGTACTTGCCCATAGAGTCATTCAATATTGTAACTCAAGGCTTGAATTTTTTTTCTTCAATTATTTCTGCTTGAAAAATATAAAGCATGTGCTTCTTTTTTGGTTTTCTAGTTCCAGGTCTTTGTACATTTCGTTATAATACTTTACTTTGTCTTCTCAAGCTGCCTTTTGAAATTTTCTGTTCAACCCTAGGCCACCAGAGCTCCTACATCAAGGAAGGGGAAGATAAATATGTGTCACTCATAAATCCTCTCCTAGCCATGGAAACACAGACAGTGGATTTAAGTTGTTACAACATCACTAAGATAATAGTTCTAGGAGGCTGATTCCAATATTGTCTGTTTTCAGTCATTCAGTTAAAAAGACTTCTCTCTTATAAAAGTTTCTCATTTGTATAGTTTTGTTGTGTTTTGTTTTGTTTTTACCAACCTGGGCTTTAGGTTTATAGTTTTGCTGTAGTTGTTAGCTGCTGTCCCGTGAGCCATCTGCTCACAGTGGCCCCTGCACAACGAAACAAACTGCTGCCCAGGCCTGTACCACCCCCATGATCAGCGGGAGACCAGACTGCTGTGACCCAGAGGGTTTCAATGGCCGAGTTTTGGAAGCAGATCACCAGACCTTTCTTCCAACTCCACCTTGGAATGGAAAGTCTGCTATATTTCTAAATGAACACATTCATTCTTTTATTCAGTCGTTTAATCAATATTTGTCAAACATGAAATTTGGGTTAAGTTCTACACTATATGCTGGGAATTCAACGAGACACACGATAAACATGATCTATACTAAGCTCTAGCTTATGTTTTAGTGTTTCTGTAGTATGGCTCTGTATAATGGGCAAATAACCTGGGGGGGATGTTCAGTAGAAATAGCAATTTTCAAATACCAGCAAGGTCACCCATGTTAGACAGCTTTATTATATACTTATTATATACCTCTATTAACCTGATTTCAGGTTCTTGGAATGTAAATTTGATGACAAGTTTTATTTATCCTTTTAAAAAATATTTTCATGTTATACAAAGTACTTCTTTACATGGCCCCTGACAACTTTTCCTGTTTTGTCTCTTATCTGGCATCTTCCACTTTACATTCTGTACTCCAGCTATTTTTAATCACTTGCATTTTCCATCAAGTCCTATTGTTTCACAGCCTCTGATCCTTTTCTGAAATTAAGTATAATTACCTGATATTTGTTAAAAAATCATCTTTTTTAATATTCTAGGCACCGGTGAATCAAACATGCATTGTCTTAGAGCTTAGAGTCTAGTGATAGAGCCATAAATTTATTTTAAAAATTGTACTTATATGTTATATATATATATATATATATATATATATATATATATATATAATGTGTGTGTGTGTGTAAAATTCACTGCCGTTGGATTCCGACTCATAGCCATCCTCACTGGGTTTCCAGAGTGGTAAATCTTTATGAAAGTAGATTGCCTCATCTTTCTTCTAGGGAGTGGCTGGTGGGTTTGAAGTGCCAACAGTCTGGGTAGCAGTCAAATGCCTGAGATACTATGCCACCAGAGCTCCCTATAATTATATAGGGAACAGTATTAATAGTAATTGGATTTTATTTCTACTAAAATATTTTCCTCCACCTCCTTGAAAATTATTTCATGAAAATATTTTCTGAATATTACCTGGCAACATCATGAAAATTAATTTAACAGTAATATTTGGAGATACAGGGTAGAAGTTTTCCTTGGGACTCCTAATCCTACCCTAATAGAACAATTCTTAGGTAAAAATTGTCCCTTTAAATAACTATTACATGTCTATGTCATAATTATTCCCAGGGGGGGGAAAAAAAAAAAAAAAGCTTACTGCCATCATGCCATCAAGTCAATTCCAACTCATAGCAACTCCCATTGAGTTTCCAAGGTGGTAAATCTTTACAGAAGCAGGTTGCCTCATCTTTCTTCTGCAGAGTGGTTGATGAATTCAAACTACCAACCTTTTGATTAGCAGCCAAATGTCTTGACCACTACACTACTACACTACCAAATCTCCATTCTTAGAAAAGAGACTGAAAAAGGAAATAGTTATGAAGGGATTTTGGCATGTTGTGACACCCTAAAATCTAAAATCCATTTTTTTTTCAGAATATTAAGGAATAATTTTACTTTTATAAGCTCCAAAATAATAATTTTTAATCAATACTTGGTAACTATTGTGAGTTACTTCTCTGTAATTATTTCCTGAACCTATTCTAATTTTAAAACTGACATCTTTCCCTAACCATGTTGAAGATATGGTACACAATGAATGAATTTACTATTATAATTTCCTTTGAAATAGTATAATGTGATTTTATAATTAAAACTTCCAAGATGTACAAAGACCGCACAAGAAAATAAAACAGAATAAAGTTGAGTTATGAGTTCCATACCCATTGGGAGCAACTTCTCTTCATTTCAGTAACTTCATTGTGTGATGCATTTATTCTGCAGAAAGTAGAATTCCTTTTTGCCACAAACTGTCATTTGTATTACCAGACTCGGTTTTAATAAAACTTTTCAAGTGATATGTTGGCCTTCCCTTATAGGCAAGAATAGTGACATTTGAACATGAAGTTTTGTTGTCCTTAGGGGCATACCAGTTGCCTTTGAGTCAACTTGACTCACAGTGACCCCATGTATGAAAGTAGAACTATGCTCCATAGGGTTTTCAGAAGCTGATTTTTTAAAAATAGACCACCAGGAGTTTCTTTGGAGACACATCTGGGTAGACTCCAACCTCCAACCTTTTGGTTAGCAAGCAAGCACATTAACTGTTTGCACTGCTCAGGGACTCCTTAGCTGCATGGACCCAAGAAAACAATTTTCTCAGTGGTCAGTGCTTTTTTTCTCTCCATTTCCTTCCATTTACCTGAAACATTTACTAGATGAGAAAAGCAAATGAATCTTCTTATTTAAGCACAGCTCACAGTAGAGGCCAATATCATAAACAAAATAATATTTCAGAATTCTGTTGAGTTCATAGCAACTGGTCCAAAGAAGCAATTTAAAGGAATAAAAGAACATTGAAGACTTAGGTATGGCAGTACCTTTACTCTTAGGATTTCTTTTGTGTTTCTATGATATTTATTCAGATGGGATTTTGCAAGCTTGTTATTTTTACACACACACACACACACACACACAATAGTCTTTAGAATGGAAATTAGATTGCAAGAATCCTAAATTAGAAAAAAGAAAACTGAGCTCTAATCCAGAGCTTGGCCACTCACTCTGTGATGAAATCATCTCTTTGGATGAGCCTCACTAGTAAAACCGAAGTGCTGTCTTGGAGGTGTGGTATTTAAACTGATCAACAAAACCCCAAAGATCATGGACGGGGTGTGGGGGTGGGGAGGGGTGCAATGAATAGTCTGGTGAGGGATGTGCCAGGCACCCCACCCTGTGTAAACCTTAACAGCTCCTTTCTAAATTCTCTTTCAAACACTTTATTTTTCAGTAATGTCTCAGCATTTTGTTACATGAATGAACAATGAACGAACAAATATTTCTTGTTGGATCTAAAATGTCATAGGAAATATCATATTAAGAAAAATTAATGCCCTTCATGGGCAAAAGAAGTCAAGATACACTTGACAGATAATAACCCATTTTATCTGTTAAAAACAACTGAGTTATTCTCTTTGGTTAAATGATAGAATAAATCAGACTTCCTTCCAAGCATTATACCCCTTTGGCTATGTAGCTGCTTTGGACACTTAGTCTCAAAAATAGTGACTCTTTGGCAGGAAATGTTTGGCTCCTCTACTCTCAATGTCCTACCAGTCAAATATTCTCCAAACCAAAAGAAGTGTCTTGGCCTCTTAACATGAGAAGAAATATGATTCTCCATGAACATAAATGTAATTTTTGTTTAAAATTATTCAAAATAATCCTCCCAAAAATTGCCCTAGAGTCAATTCCAACTCAGAGTGACCCTGTAGGACGGAGTAGAACAGTCTCATAGAGTTTCCAAGGTTGTAATCTTTATGGAACAGACTACTACATCTTTCTCCTGCTGAGTGGCTAGTGGGTTTGAACTGTCAACCTTTTGGTTAGCAGCCAAGCACTTTAACTGTTGCACCACCAGGACTCCTCAGTTAGGCAAAAACAGTAAAACTAGAGAGCCCTGATCTGACAAGTCAGGGATGAGGATTGTTTGTAAACCGAATCCAAAACCCACTGCCATCAGGTCAATTCTGACTTATAGTGATTCTATAGGACAGAGTACAACTGCCACAGAGGGTTTCCAAGGCTCTAAATCTTTATGGAAGCAGACTGTCCCTTCTTTCTCCTGAGAAGTGACTGGTGGGTTAAAACTACTGACCTTTAGGTTAGAGTCCAAATTCCTTAGGAACTGCTCCACGAGAGTTCCTTTGTAAACAGATGACTATATCTTGCATTTTTAAAAGGACTTTGAAATTTAGACTTTAAATATCTGGATTATGTTTTTATATGATTTTATCTATCACTTTTTATAAGCATTAGAAATTATTTGCTATTCTTTAATGCTCTGTGTATCATATAGTATAGTGTCCACAGATCACTGTGAGGTACATTGCTCATGTTCCCACACTTGTGTTCTGAGCAATTATGATATCCTATACATTAAGGGAAAAATACCATGAATCCCTCTAATATACTGATAACTTATTTGTCATAAGAAAATGTTCTGGCAAAGAGAAAAGAAGATTAATATCTAGAATAAATTAAGATAAATCTAGGTCAGTCTTGGGATAATCTAATAACTCCTGCCAATACATTTAATGTACTTATAGTACATTCCTTTTCTCAGCTGTACAATCAGCAGGCATTGAGAAATAATATTCTCATGCTAATCTGCTTTGATCCTTTTCACTGTGCTAAAATAATTCTTGAGAACTGAGCTCACCAAGTTTCATGGATGACTGTATTGACTTTGACAGGTTAAAATACAGTTTTTAATTAAAATATTTGGATTGTTTATTTGTATAAATTTCATGTTACTTTTGAATCCATCTATCTATTTGACCCTGTACTGGTTATCTTAAGGATCCCTGGTGCTGCAAGGATAAGTGCTTACCTGCAAACTAACAGACCAGTAGTTAGAACTACCACCCTTTTCCAGAAGAAAAGACCTGGTGATCTGCTCCCATAAAGATTTCATGAAATACACTGCCATCAACATGATTCTGACTCACAGCAACCCTATAGGACAGAGTACAAATCCTCAAGGGTTTCCAAGGTTGCAATATTTATGGAAGCAGACTGCCACATCTTTCTTCTGTAGAACAACTGGTGGGTTTGAACAGCCAACATTTTTATTAACATCTGAGTACTTAACCACTGTGTCACCAGAGCTCCTCCAGTGAAGATTACAGCATAGGAAACTCTATGGGACAATTATGTTCTGTCATATAGAGTCTCTATGAGTTGGAATTGACTCAACAGCATACCACAACTGATTCTCTTGGAGTTTTTTTAAATTATGTCATGAAATACAGAACAATTGGAGAGTGATGCTATCTAGTTCACCGAAAAAAAAAAGAAAATACTCATTGCCATTGAGTCGGATCTCACTCATAGCGATCCCTCCTGGAGTTCCTGAGATGATATCACTACACAAGTAGATTGCACAATCTTCCTTCCGAGGAGTGGCTAGGGGATTTGAACCACCAGCCTTCTGGTTAGCAGTTAAAAGCCTTAGACACTAAATCATCAGAGCTCCTGCTATTTAGTTAGACTTATGTCAATATAGACATAATTCTTTCTCATTGAGTTTTAACTTTAATCCTTCATATAATATCAGTGAAAGCCTATCCTTATATAAGAACTTTAGGGTATACATGCTTTGGTGAGAGATGTTGAACAATTCTTGCATTTTTTAAAACAATCTGAAGACATTGTTGAAGACATCTATATGTATATCATAAATATGTAAAGATGTAAAGATGTGTGTGTATGTGTGTGTGTATGCTGTCGTTATTATGTGCCAGCAAGTTTATTCCAATTCATGGTGACCCTGTGTAAAACAAAACTAAACACTACCCAATGCTGTACCATCTTCACAATCATTGCTATGTGTGCGCCCATTGTTGTAGCCACTGTGTAAGTCTATCTCATTGAGGATCTTCATTGTTTCCATTGATCCTCTGCTTTATCAAGCATGAACTCCTTCTCCAGGGACCAGTTCTTCCTGATAACATATCCAAACTACATGACTTTGAAGAAAAAAAAAAATAAATGCACACACACACACAAACCCCAAACCCACTGCCGTTGAGTAGATTCTGGCTCACAGCGACCATCATTGGGTTTCTGAGGCAGTAAATCTTTATGGAAATAGATCGCCTGTCTTCCTTTCAGGGACTGGCTGGTGAGTTTGAACTGCCAACCTTCTGGTTAGCAGTCAAATGCCTTAGGCACTGTACCACCAGAGCTCGCTCTCTATATATGCAGTTGATTCAATGCATAGTGACCCCTCCTTGGGTTTCTGAGGCAGTATCTCTACAGAAGTAGATTGTCCAATCTTCTTTGTCTGGTTTGAACCACCAGCCACTCCTCAGACAGAAGGTTGGGCAATCTACTTCTGTAGTGATACCATCTTGGAAACCCAAGGAGGGGTTGCTGTGAGTCGGATCCAACTCAATGGCTGTGATATACCTATATATGTGTGTGTGTCTCTCTCTATATATATGTATATATGTTTATATACATGTCTATATATAAGTATGTATATATGTTTATATACATATATGAAAATAAACTGTAATTGACTTGTTTCATTTACACATACTAATGAGATACAGAAGTAACAAAAAGAATAAAAATAGTGCCAGACAAATGTGATGTGCTGTATGCTATATGTTAAATATTTTACACTCAGTTCTCATTTAATCTTCATGATAACATCAAAGAAAAGGATTCTTCAATTAAGGAAACTGAGGCTTAAAAAGTTAAAGGTGTTCAATGAATGTTTGCTGTATTGAATTGTAATGATTTATGTTGTCCTCTGAGTACTAAATCAATTACTTGGCCTATTTCTTCTTTCTCAACTGGGTTATATGCTTGTTTAAAGGATAACAGAAACCCTTCCCTCACTCTAAGAAATGACAGCATTTACCTGAGGGAGAAGAGCCTACAGATTGAAGACACTGTGCCATTCCCCTGGCAGGTTCTCATAAACCCATCTCCTCTTCTCAGGTCAGAAAACTAGCTCTTTGGCATCTCAATACTCTGCTGAACAGCTGTAGTACCCCCTCCTCCCATAAGACTCTTTGGGACTAAGCCAAGTGATCTTTTGTAAAACCGTTTGGCAAATTGCTTTGAAATTCATTTTGCCGCAAAGTGCTATGTAAATGCAAGGTGATTATCTTTATTATGATAACTGAATTCATGTACCCTTTAAAGTTTCTACCAGGCCTATTTTGTAGACAGATTATGATGATGCTCTTATTCTTACTATCATTCTTAACCCATAAGACCCAATTGTCAAAGTCTGAATGAAACTGTGTATTCATGGAGAAACACTTCATTGCTCTATGGAGAATATATAGAGGATGTTAAAATAAAAAAATAAATTTATTAATTTATGCTGAGCAAATAATCTGAGAAGCTGGACTATATGAAGAAAAATGTGGCATCAGTTTTGGAGGAAGGGTCATTAACAACCTGAGATACACTGATGATACAACTTTGCTTGCTGAAAGTGAGGATGACTTGAGGCACTTACTGATGAAGATTGAGGAACACAGTCTGCAGTATGGATTACATGTCAATATAAAGAAGACAAAAATCCTCACAACTGGACCAATAAACAGCATCACAGTAAAT
>NW_006921704.1:5364131-5372429 GCF_000298275.1 Orycteropus afer afer | reverse complement strand
CTCACCTACTTTGGTCATGTTGTCAGAAGGGACCATTCCCTGGAGAAGGATGTCATGCTTGGTAAGGTGGAGGGTCGACGAAAGAGGGGAAGGCCTTCAATGAGATTGATTGACACAGTGGCTGTGACAATAGGCTCAAGTATAGCAAGGATCATGGAACTGGTGCGGGATCGGCAGTGTTTCGTTCTGCTGTGCATGGGGTCACTATGAGTTGGAAGTGACTCGATGGCACTTAACAACAACAACAACAATTTATTAAATTCCCACATGAATGCTAAACATTTTCACGGTTTTATACAGGAAGACAGCAGTGATGTTAGCCTTAAAGAGCTTATTGTTTATGCTAACATACACACACAAGTCCCTTGGATACAATATAGAATGGTAAATATATCAACATATACATCAGTGTGTAAGTGGATTTCAAGTGATTTTGCTTTCAGTAACTTATTTAACAGACATAATTGAGCACCAATTGTTTGTTATACTGGGAATATAGTAATGAGACAAATAAATAGGATCCTTGAGTCATGGAACTTACTATCTACGCATCTGCTTTGGGTCATCACAGAAGAGTTAGTCAGAGCCAAAAAGGTAGGCATGTATAAGAGGATAATCTGTTGTTGTTGTTGTTGTTGTTGTTGTTGTTGTTGTTATGTGCCGTTGAGTCATCCCCGACTCATAGCAACCCCTCCTTAGGTTTCTGAGGTGGTATCGCTACAGAAGTAGTTTGCCCAACCTTCCTTCCTTCCGAGGAGTGGCTGGTGGGTTTGAACCACCAGCCTTCTGGGTAGCAGTCAAGTGCCTTAGGCACCATGCTACCAGTGCTCCTAGAGGATATTCTAGAAGAAGGAAAATGCATGAGAAAATGTAAGAGACAAAAAAGTATAAAATATCCATGCAGTGATGACTATAGAAGTTCTCTAACTTCTGCCGATATGTGTAAACTCCTACATTTTTGTGAATTAAGTGTAAGTTAGAATTTTGAACAGATTCTCAAAAGAGGGAAAATCAAGCTGAAAACTCATTTGTCAGAAAATTTAGCCTCATTGCTCTCCTGCTTAATATATGTCAATAACCTGGAGATGTTTGGGATTTGCTTGTGATTTCCTGATTTTAGAAGATAATATTTCACTATGTGGGAAAGTCCTAGTATAACGTTTTTATCATCATTGAGGAATATTCAAAAAATCTTGTAAGTTACATAGTTTGAGTTTGTACTCTGGATAACTAGAGTTATAACATGGTGATAATTGATCACAAAATTTCTTTGACTTAAAACAAAAGGGTTTATTTCTGGCTCAAATTTCATTACTGTCTGTCTGACACTGTCCTTACTCTATGGACACACACACACACACACACACACATGCACATACACATATACATATATATATATATTAACAGAGTAGTGATATAGACCAAGAAAAAGTGTTGACATTAAACATTTAGAGAACACTGAACTCCATTGATGTGCATGTGCATTCAGAGGGGGGAAAGTTCTCACTGTATTGAAATATGTAAAGACAGCGAATCATAAAATTTTAGCAGGCGATATTTTGCTTATAATTAATGGGAGGAATGAATGCAGCACATAGTTCCCAAAGGCACTTTGTAGAGGGTGACCCTCAGTTATCTCAAGTGACATTAAGAATATTCTACTCAAGCCTGAAAAAGGGAAAAGGCCAATTTTAAAGTGTTTTAATCTCCTGTAAATGGCTTTGTAAAGCACTAATGAAAAATCACTTTCAATAGACATCTGGTAGGATCCAGCTATTGTTTCAGATTTACACAGTTAAATGAAATCAACAATAATACAGTCATCTTGAAAGAGGCAAAAATTGACAAAAGAAAAGTCTAGCTGTGAAGGAAAATGGTCCAAAGCCACAGCTAACTAAGCTACAGGCTCCTTTTCCAGTGTTGGCAACTATGGTCAATAACAACTCACAGCTAAGGAAGCAGCGTGTGCTTTCTCCAATGTTGGCAACTCCAGTCAATAAAGTATAATTGGAATCTGCCAAGAAGGTAGTGTGTCAAAGGTGTATTTAAGCAGAAACTTAGATGCTGAAGTGTTTGTGTAAAAATTGAGCACATAGCCTAATTATAAGTTTAAGAACTTTAAGAAGTTTGAAGATTGTAAATCTGCCATTTGAGTGAGTTACACTGCTGGAACATGACAACTGCATCAATAGAGCTCAGTCAGAATTAGCGAAGAAGTGTCAACAACACACAGAGGAGCATCACTCTTAGTAAGCAATTAGAGGGTGGACTGAGACAGATGGATTGTGTCTCTTTGATTGGAATAAGCAAAAACAATTAAAATAGCATTTCAGCTCGTCTCTTTAAAAGACACACTAGAGAAAATACGAACTTTTGTTAAGTCAATTGCCAGGAATTTTATGACCTTATGCTTGTTAGGTATCTAATCTATCCATCATAGAGTCTATATTTAATTCAAACTTTCTTGACACTCAAGAAAAGATAATATAATATGAAAGGGAAAATGGAGACATAGTCAATTTTTCTGTAATAAAGTGTAGAACAAAAGTTAAATCAATACTAATGATCATAGATATTTGTAATAATTTGTTGTTGTTAGCTGCTCTGGGGTCGTCCCCCAATTCGTGGAAACCTCATGCACAATGACAGCAGACCATTGTGATCCACAAGGTTTTCATTGGCTGATTTTTAGAAGTAGATAGCTAGGCCCTTCTTCCTAGTTTAGAAGCTTGGCTGAAACTGTTCAGCATCATAGCAATACAACAGCCTCTATAAACAGAAGGCTGGTGATTATGCTTGGGGTGCATTGGATAGGAATCAAACACGAATTTCCCACATGAGAGGTGAGAATTTTACCACGAAACTATCATAATACCCATTATTACAATTCTAAATTGCTTCAACAGAGGCACTGCATGCCTTTCTCTGGAAGCCCACTTTTGACACTGGAAAAAGTGTTAAATTTTCACATCTGTATTTTACTCTGCCCTGAACACCAACAGAATTCCCTTTTGTGGGCTTGACATTTTACTTATAGCACACAGAATCAAGGATACAGACTTACGAATGGATAGGCTTGTTTAGTAGGATCTCTTTCTCCTATGTTACTTAACATCCCATTGGCAAAAGTGCATTAACCATTCCAACATTTACATAGAGTAGTCTCATTTTTCCTCCATGTCATATTGCTGATAAATTGGGTCCTGGTCTATAGTGTATACTGCTTTGTACAGTGCTTTGTAGAGGAAATTTTTATTTATAGCACAGATTAATTTAGCATTTATTATTAGTACAGAAAACCCAGTGTCATTGAGTTGATTCTGACTCATGGTGACACACATTGGGTTTCCAAGACTATAAATCTTTATGGAAGTAGATTGCCTCATCTCCTCCCACAGAGCAGCTGGTAAGTTTGAACCACTCACCTTCTGGTTAGCAGCCAAATATCTGACCCACTATGCCACCAGAGCTCCTTATTAATATAAAACCAAAACCAAACTTACTGCCACTGAGTCGGATCCAACCCATAATGACGTCTCCTTGAGTTTCTGAGGCACTATCACTACAGAAGTAGATTGCCCAACTTTCTTTCCAAGGAGAGGCTGGGGTTTGAACCACGAGCCTTCTAGTTAGCAATCAAGTGCCTTAGGTACTATGCCACCAGAGCTCCTTATTAGTATGTTGTTGTTGTTGTTATGTGCCGTCGAGTCAAACCCGACTCATAGCGACCCCTCCTTGGGTTTCTGAGGCAGTATCACCACGGAAGCAGGATTGCCCAACCTTCCTTCCGAGGAGTGGCTGGTGGGTTTGAACTGCCAGCCGTCTGGTTAGAAGGCAAGTGTCTTAGCCACTATGCTACCCTTATTAGTATAGAGAACATAAAAAATTAAGTTTGCACATTTTTCTCTCATTTGCATTTCAACTCATTTTATGTAATTAAAGAGATACTGGACAGGTAGCATCAACATCAGACATTGGTGCCATTAACTACCATCAAGTCATTTGTGACTCTTGGCAACCCCGTGTATTATACATGCTATGCCATGTATCAGAGTAGAACTGCTACATAGGGTATTTTGACTATCTTAGTGGAAGCAGAGAGCCAGACCTGTCTTCTGTGGTACCACAGGTGGGTTCAAACTACCAACTTTTAGATTAGCAGTTGGGCACAAACCATTTGTGCCACCTCTGGACTTTAGTGTTTGACTTACTGGAAGAAATTTAACAAGGCCTCTTTGCTGGGGAGAAATTCAGCTGGACACCAGTCTACTACCACTTCCTCTATCCATATGTTCATGCCTGAAAATGCAAGAACTGGATTGGCAAAGTGACAAATAATACTTAGAACATACTACAGCATGGGGATAATTTTGATTGTATCTAATTTTCCTTTTTTATGTTAAAGAAAGTCTTTATAATGATCAAATAAATGATTATGCAAAACTCAATGTCCTGCCATCAAGTCGGATCCAACTCATAGCGACCCCTCCTTGGGTTTCCAAGGCAGTGTCACTACAGAAGTAGATTGCCCAACCTTCCTTCCGAGGAGAGGCTGGTGAGCTTGAACCACCAGCCTTCTGGTTAGCAGTCAAATGCCTTAGGCACTATGCCACCAGCGCTCTTAATGATGTTTTTTCAAAATTATTTACTGCATTTCTTCTTACTGGATTTATTAATAAAAAAAAAAAAAATACCTGAAGTCAGCTTTTAAATGAAAACTCTTTACTTATGTATAGTTTGACTTCTTATTATATTATAATGCAAAATATAGTAACCAGAAGGAGCATCCAGGCTTAAGGTTTGACACAATGCATGGTGATCCTGGGATACATAAATCTGAAGAGACAATAGAATCACAAGACAATAAAATTACTAACTCCTTTAACCCAATTAGACATTAAAATTGAATTAGGATTTTAAAGAAGTATGGGAAATGACATTGGAATTTGAAGATGAAACTGCTCTGTATTAAGGTCAATGTATTTATATATATGTAGCATACTATTTACCTCTGTTTTCAGAAAATTAATTTGTAGAATTATCCCGATTGAATTACATTTTAATATGTCAACACTCACACCCTGGTTTAAGAAAGCCATTTTAGCTTCCATTGATAATCCTCATGGGTTGTTTTTTTTGTTTGTTTGTTTTGTTTTGTGTAATGCCTAAGGCACTTGACTGCTAACTAGAAGGCTGGTGGTTCAAACCCACCAGCTACTCCTCAGAAAGAAGATTGGACAATCTACTTTCATAGTGATACTCCCTCAGAAACCCAAGGAGGGGTCGCTATGATTTGAGTCCGACTCAATGGCAAATAACAACAACAAAAACAAATAATTTAGCGTGGTTTATTACTTTACTTCCATCACATTCTACCCAGCTCATCTGTGACTGCCTCTTCTGATGTCATTTTCTCAAAGAAAACTGCATACTCTCTCAAAATAACTTGTTTTCTGAGGGCATGATTTATGTCTGATAAGTGTCTAAATTAGATCAGTTATTTTCTTTTTCAATAATCTCAATACTCCTTGCTTTTTTTTTTTTTTTAAAAAAAGACTTTTATTGTGCTGAGTACTTAAATTTAGTAATGCAAATGATATTGAAACTTGCTTTTTCCTAAGGGTAAAGAGGATATTAACCACCTGTTTATTGGCTCCAGTTAATAGCGATAGTAAATGAACATGACAGATAGAATCAAATATCTGTTTTAATATTTTTACATAGACAAAGCTGACATGATAAACCAGAATCCCATAAATTAACTCATATCAACTCATGTAGCCCTCAAAAGTAAAAATGTATGCTTCTATAAGTATATTTTATTGGTACAAACATTGAAGTGGGTCAAGACACTTGCTTTTACTCTAGTCTCTACCATTTATTAACTGTATGACTTTAAACAAGTTATTTGGCCTTTCTTACTTCAGTGTCCAGAGATGAAATGGAATTTCAAGGAATAGTTTCAAGTTTCAAATGAGATCATATACATGAAAATATTTTTAAAACTGTAATACTCTATTTAAAAAAACTATTATTGTTTTGTCCTCATTTACTACTATATTTTGGCATGGGGCATTTTAGTTCTCATGTCTTCCCTATTCTTTAAAAATAAATAAATAACCAAAAGAGCTTTCTTACATTTTAGTACCCTCTTATTCCCTACCAGGAGCTCTGGTGGCATGAAGTTAAATGCTTGAGTGAAAACCAAAATGTTGGCTGTTCAAACACACCCAGTGACTCCATGAGAGAAAGAGCTGGTGATTTGCTCCCATAAAGACCTCATTTTGATAAAAAGACAGGAAAAGGCAAATGTATAGAGACCAAAGTTTATTAGAGGTTACCACAGGTGAGAGGGAGGGGAGAAAGTGAAGGGGGGTAGTTAATAATGATAGAAAAATTATCTTGATTAAGGGTGGGATCACACAGCTGATTTTTGTATTTTTTCTCAATGCGTTGTATAGCTTCTGAGGTACACTTTTAGGTATAACCAAAAACTCATGAAATTTGGTTCCTTGGTTTGGAGGTTTAGGGTCATGATTTCATGGCACATTCCAGTTAACTGGCCTGATAACATGTTAAGTGTTTAGTGTTCCGCTCTGCTTCCTAGTTCATTGTATAGTGCCTGGCATGTTAAAATCTTACAAGTGGCCATCCAGGTCACAGGAATAGGTCCCTATTCACCTGGAACAAAGAAAGAAGGCAAGTCATAATAGAAGGAGGATGTGGAATGTGTGGCTAATTACTTCCATGAACAACTACCTCCTTTATCATGAAACCAAAAGAACGGGATGATGCCCAGCTACTATGACGGAGCCCTTTGGAAAATGCAGAACGTAATTTCAAATTCTTATGGCCTCTAGACTTTCTGAACTCATGAGGGCTGGATAAACTCCTGAAACTATTGCTTGAAATAATCTTTAAACTTTAAACCAAGAATATCCCCTGAAGTCTTATTAAAACCAAACAACAGGTTAGCTTAACAATTAAAAATGTCTGCTTTGAGCAATGAGTTCTTTTGAGAGCAATCTGTATGGTGTGAGAATGACAACAGCAACTCAAAAGATTGAATAGGAAACTTAGGGGGCAATGAATTTATGTTAACATGGGAAGAATAGTTCACAGACCGAAAGTGAGGATGGTTGCATGGGTCAAAGAGTGTAGTCAATATCACTGAATTGTGCATGTTGAAACAGTTGAATTGGTGTGAGTTTTGCTGGGCATACTCTCAACAAGAACCACAAATACAATTTAAAAGAACACAATAGTTTAGCTTAACTAGTAATGAATGTCTGCCTTGATCATTGTGCTCTTTTAAGATCTAACTCAAAAAAACTCACTTCCATCGAGTTGGTTCTGACTCATAGCCACCTGCTTTGGGTTTCCAAAGGAGCTTTGGCATCATAGTGCCTAAGGCCAGCCACTCCTCAGAAGGAAGATTGGGCAATCTACATCCATAGTGATACCGTCTTGGAAACCCAAGGAGGGGTCACTATGAGTCGGATTAGACTCCACGGCAGTGAGTTTGGTTTTTTTGTTTTGATTTGTTTTTGGGTTTCCAAGGTGACAAATCTTTTTATTTCATTTTAAGTACATTTTATTACTATATAATTTATGTACAGTGCAATACACAAAACAGAAGTGACACACCCAACCACGGTAACCAACAAAGAAAGTTTCTGTCCTTATATAAATTTTCCTTGACTTTTTAAAATAATGAACTAGTACTATATTTGTCCTTCTGTGGTTGAGTTATTTCACTCAATACAGTGCCCTCCAAGTTCATTCATGTTATACAATGTTTTCCAGATTCTACATCATTCTTTAGTGTTGCATAGTATTCCATAGTGTGTATGTACCATAGTTTGGTTATCCGTTCTTCTGTTGATAGACATGTAGGATTTTTCCATCTTTTGGCTATTAAAAATAGTGTTGTGATGAACACGAGTGCACATGTATCTGTTCTTGTCCTGGATCTCACTTCTTGAGGATATATACCACAATGCAACAGTTCTCCTTCCACTTCCTCCCCATAGTTACCTCTTCTCAGTGTCCATCCCTTCATACTCTCCTTACCCCTAAGCTGTCTCCCTGTGCATAAGCAGCCCTTCCTTCTCCCATGACTGTTCTCTCCAGGGCGTGTGACTACTTGAGGTAAATGTTTAACTCACATGCCTGTACTTTGTTTGTCTGGAAACCACAGGTGTGTGTTCAATTCCAGACCTGAAGGGCAGCTAGGGACCATAGTCTCAGTGGTTCCACCAGGCTCTATTGGACCAGCAAACCTGGTCCCCACCTTCT